>NC_089742.1:16238167-16270667 GCF_040412425.1 Macrobrachium rosenbergii
TGAATTTATAACATCATCGCCTACGAGGTTAAATCCTCTGACAAATACCATTGTTCAACAGTGACATTACATAATGCAATTACATTTGATGTAATTATTGCAGCACAGGAAAAATGAATAAAAAAATGAGTTGTAAATCAGAAAATATTTTAGAGATAACGATAAAAGGTAAAAGAGTGAATTTAAGAAAAGCAAGGTTTTGGAACATTTGAAGAACAAAGGATACCTAGCAAACTAGAAATGGTGGAATAACACATGCACTAAAAGCTTCTGATTAACTCTGAACTTTGTTGTACGCCCTGACAAATTTTCTGAAGAATTAGATACGTGTTTTATGGTTTTTCAGGTCCAGAAAAAAACTATGATAAATCCCGACCTTTAAGTTGACGTGTGGACTTGAAAAATACGTCAAGGTAAGTAAAACGTTGGGGACAAATTTCACCAGGTCCACAATAATAATAATAATAATAATAATAATAATAATAATAATAATAATAATAATAGTAAAATGACATGCTATTTTAATGCAAGGAAAAAATCCTAAAGAAAATAATCAGGACACACAAAAGAAGACCACCAACCAAGTTGTATCATAATCTGGGAACAATAAAATTGTGGCAATTATACTGACTTGTAATTACACATAGCGCTTCCTCCCCGCCCCCTTCACCGCCAAAAAATAAAAATTACCCACCCAAACCAAAGCCACTTATTTATAAAATAACATGAGAATAAATATAAACCTAACAACCTATTCGCTTATTCTCGTTTAGGGATGATCACAATAAGTAACTAAGCAAACAGTGATACCTGAACTAAAAAATTTAGGATGTACTCCAAAAGATCTCACACAATTGCCAAGGAAAACCCAGGTAAATACTGTGTGGCTATATAGGGGACATGGGGAAAAGAATATATTTTTGTAAATAAATACACAAGTGAGGCATATTCTGCACCAGGAATGTACATTTTGTAGTATATATATATATTATATATATATATATATATATATATATATATATATATATATATATATATATATATATATATATATATATATATACACATATATACAAATATATATATATATATATATACACACACATATATATATATATATATATATATATATATATATATATATATATATATATATATATATATATATATATATATATAAATTTTATATACATATTAATGTGTAGATGTTAAGTAAATATTTGAAGACTGGTTTGCGTTGCATTGTTGTTTACAGTTTATGAATTTCGTACTGCTGCCTTCTTCTTGTTTTTAAAAAGTAAGTTAACCTCATGCTGGCACTGGCTCTTGCTATTAGGGCAGGCCGTAACTGGAAAGGGTCTTTGGAACTGAGAGAGGTTTCTTGCTGACTTGGGTTGCGGGCGGTAAAGTAGGATCATTACGCGTGAATCACAGCGTACATTCCTAGAAGTTAATATAGCGCAAAATCTTGAGGCGCGCTGAATCCTGTCTACATTTTATATTATTTTTGGGTTCTATCTCGATTTGATGGTTTTGTGCTGATGTCTGGCTGATACTCTCATAGTGGGTTTCATCATTCTTATAGCCTACTGTACTGATAGGCATATACCAAGCACTGGGGAACTAAGGCCATTCACCGTTGAAACGGAAATTGACAGTGAAATGGTTTGAAAGGTGTAATAGGAGGAAAACCTCACAGTTGCACTATGAGTCAATTGTTAGGGGTGGGTGGACAGTAAGATGGAAGAAAGAGAATATGAAAAGAGGTACAGTAAAAGGAATGAAAACAGTTGCAGCTAGGGGCCGAAGGGACGCTGCAAAGAACCTTAAGTAATGCCTACATTGCACCGCATGAAGTGCACTGACGGTACTATCCCCCTACGGGATACTGCACTGAGCAATCGAGTTTGTGTTTTCTTAGCTATGTAAATTCTGTGTGTATTTCTCACCTCTATACCATTCCTAAAGGGTGGGTAGGGCCGGGGTTCAGTGGGTTGTAATAAAGGGGAGTTTATGCTTATGGATAAAGAGAGCCTTCTTAATATATGGAGGCAATCATCTGATTCACAATGTGATGTTCAACATTTTGAGGGATTTCTTCTCTGATTACTCATCATCCGTGTTGCTGAATAAAATGGCTAATATTTTGAGGAATTTCTTCCGCGTTGCAGATTAAATGGTTGAAATCTGGTCCTCCATGAGGGTCGCAAGAAGATCACTTTTTTTACTTTAACACTCTTTCCAGAGTAACTGAGTCGGCGTCATAGCCAAACAGGGTATGAAAGTGGTATACGTCATAATGTTTCCTATGGTCTTCTTGAAAGGGTCTTGTGTTATTTTGCTTTACCAAGTCTTGGGTTTTGTTATTCTCGTTAAATATGATCAGCTTTATTCTAAAGTTTTCATCATACGGTTTCCCTCGCGTGCTCTTCTTGCTTATGATTTGGACGCATAATGGTACTATAAATGTTTGACTTTTCTAGGAACTCTTTCTTGGCTGAGGGGTTGGTACTGTCACAACGCAGCCATAGCATTCAAAACACGATGGTCGATAGCCGATGAATTGTTACTAATGTTTGCGATATCCGGTCCAATTCGTGGTGCGTATCTTGCCGAGTCGTGCAAAGGGGCAGGGCCCTTCGTGCATGGGCATCGATTGCACTATTCGAGTATCTTTAGGGGCACTCATTTTTTCCATACATACATTAGCCTTTGTTTGATAGTTTATTATCAAGAGAAGTGGCGTGTTAATCTTTTGATTACGTTACTAGCAAATCCAGAAAGGGAAGATTGCCGTTAATGCTGTTTTCCATTAGGTTGACTTATAAACTGATTGATCTATGGTCGTAAAACAATTAAGTCAAGGTAAAACAAACACATTGGGAAATCTCCACCTGACTGTCAAGGCACTTACTATGTTCCTTCTAAATTGAAGAAAATAAAAATCTAACTTTGAACTGACCCGGACCTTGTAAAATACATAAAAAAAATGGAAACCATCTACGCATCTGTCAATAAACTGGATGAAAAAAATGTATCACGATTAGATGGAGGTAACACCATCAAAATTTTTTTTATAAAAGGGAACTGCGCATGAGAAGTACTTCCTGCTGGACGATGACGTCCTTCGTAGAATTATTATGAGAAATGCCACCGCCATCACGATCGTTGGTGTGGCAGACTTTGATCATCTATTAACACACTCAAGAACAGGAAAATCGAGACTGCTAAAAAAAAAAAAAAAAAAAGGCAGTGTTACCGAGAGGCACCTTCAGAAGGGGACAGTTGAGGGATGTCCTCAAACCTACGAAGGTCTGACGGCCACACGCCTCTCAAAGCGTATATCCTGCCACCTTCAGGATGACACGCAACAAAGATCGGGTGCCAAGTCCTTGTCACAACAGATGAGATCTTGGACACTGCCTCCGAAGAAAGAGAACTTCGTCTCCTTGGGCATAATAATGATGATCAGAACAATAATAATATTAATAATAATATAAGAAGATAGAGAGAAAGAAGAAAAACTTGAGTCAAAAACCATGAAAAGTCCTTAAAGTGATGAAGTGAAGGCATATATACTTTAGGGAAAGAAGGACCGTAACTAGAACACCAGTTGTAAGCAAACTGTTAAAATTCCATAATCTGAACTAAAGAGATGCAAAAGCTCATAGTATGCTACGGTTACAAGAGTAGAATCTATAATGACCGCAAAACGATTTCCAGTATTCTTATTGTGCGATAGAAAAAATCAAGGATGATAATATCACTTCCAGGTTAAAATAACAATCGTAATTAAATAAAACGTTATGTAACAACATTGGAGTTAAAGATGCATAATCTAGAGTTTAAAAGAAAAGCTGCTCTTCGGTTGTAAATACTTCACAAAATGCAATCAAAATTATGACACTGACTATGGAGTTTTAGAAGTGTGAAGACAAAATAGACAAAACGGTCAAGAAGGGCTAAAACAATAAACGTGATAAAAGTTTCAGAAAGAAAGACTGTCGGCTTGAATAGGAGGCAAGCCCGATTATGTATTTGAAATTAAGTCCAAAAAGATAGTAAAACCCAGGACCCACTACGATTGCCTCTGGTTTAAACAGACCCCTGAACTAAAGATCTCAGCTCTTACAGAATATGATAACACAGTTATTGTGATGAGATTATATGTAAAATATTACAGTAATCTTAGGACAGAAGAACAATGAACAGAGCATAACTATAAATATATATATATATATATATATAACAATTATTATACGCATTCTTCTGCTGCCAACATCTAAAAAACTACAGTAAACACTTACCTTTTCTGTCAAATATACAGTTCCAGAGGCAGCAAAAATGAAGTAAGCATGCATAAAATAAGCAAACTCTAGAAACTCTACAACTTGACCCTTAATAAAACTAACAATATGACCATTTGTAACCAAAGAATTAAATCTGTGCATAGTTATAGGACTATAAGCATTAAAAATGCCTAGACTGAAAAGTAACATTCAGAAGAGATAAACCATAACTGACAGTCAGTGGATTAATTTCGCTCAGAGGCTACGTTGCTCAGAAGAAGAAGAAGAAGAAGAAGAAGAAGAAGAAGAAGAAGAAGAAGAAGAAGAAGAAGAGGGCAATAACATGTAAAAAAAAAAAAAAACTTTAGTTCCTAACCTAAGCCAAGAATTTGTCGACAGGAAAGACAAAGGATCATAAAAGCAACGTTCAATCAAGCAAATAAAGATTTCAGGGCATCACGGAATGCGTGAAAAGATAGGAGACAGTAATTTTTTCTAGAACAACGCACTTTGGCCAACGAGATTTTCCAGTGAGGAATTACCACAAACGAACATACCATACAGTTTGTACATATACATAAACAAACTTTTCCCCCTTGAAGGTATATTTATTACAAAAGAGATATTTTTCTTATATATATGTGTATATATGTGTGTGTGTGTACTGGAAAAACTAGACTAAAGCAATCAAAACAATGTAGCCTTGAAAACTAGAACCAAGCCAAACAAAGACCCGGATAAAAACAGCTGCAAAGGACAGTGGGTCCAC
Organism: Macrobrachium rosenbergii; assembly: GCF_040412425.1. Classification (NCBI taxonomy): domain Eukaryota; kingdom Metazoa; phylum Arthropoda; class Malacostraca; order Decapoda; family Palaemonidae; genus Macrobrachium; species Macrobrachium rosenbergii. The sequence goes on from NC_089742.1 coordinate 16,243,226, forward strand.
TGCATTGCCAGAGTCATTAAAGATGCAGAAGGATGTACTGGAGAGCCCAAGACATCTGAGAAAATCGCGCTATTGATCCTCGACATTTCTCATTCCCTAAAATACGGGCGACAGACGCCATCGAAGATAGAGGAACAGCAGTAGATGGCATTATGACACACACGGCTTATTCTAAAGCGTTCAGCTCATTCGCTTTAATATTCTTACTTGTCTTTAGTTTATTCTAAAGCGTCCAGCCCGTTCGCCATAATATTCTGACTTGCTTTTCGGTTGTTGTTTAAATGTATCTATTTATCGATGCTCAGACCTCATAACTTTTTAAATGGCCTTTCTCAGAAAATGGGAAATTTCGACAACGTAAAAATTTTTCACATTTGCTTCCATCACCAAAACAACGTTTCAAAATTCTCTGAGTTCACATTAATTTTCATGGTTATTTTACGTGGCAACAGATCTTGTGCTCTACAGTAATATTATAAAATAAATAGAAATAAAAAAGAGAAGAAAATTCTTTTGTATATAAGCATTAAAAGTAAAGTGAAAATCTCCTTATGGATGTATAACTTTTAAAAAAGCATTTAAAAAATAGATTTAGGTATCAGTATGAGGAAAATTAAAATAAATTACCACTGAGCATGACAGGCATGAGCACACACATTCATTTGTTTAAGTATATGCAGAGAAAGTTCTCATTAATAAAGGGAATATATCGGTAAGGACAAGTAAGAATTTTTTAAGTACATTAAAAGCTGGCTGCGACCAACTAAAGTCGGGTAACTTTTGCTTAATTAATATAAGCACTGAATTTTCCAGCAAACGGGACCGAATCACTTTTCCCCAAAGAAATCGAAGTCATGACTCTTACGGTGAGGCAATTGATATACCTTCCTCTTGCTAACACTCACTTTTAACTTTCTCCTCCTTTAAATACTTTCACCAGTCTTTGTGGTTTCTTTTCACTATCACTGCATAACACTCTCACACCTTTAACACCAGCTACACATCACAGTGGCAACACATTTTCTCATTAACGACTTTTTCACCTATATCACCTATCCATTCCCTGACATCTCCAAACAGCCAAGGAGAATGTCACGTCTTGGTGTAAGCCCCACTTCAACATCAAACCTTCACGTCTGCATATTTGAACGTGCACTTCACTTTCTCCTTGAAACTTTCTAATTACTCAAGACGAACTACCTTTTGCATCATGATTTATTCTCATAACCATTATGTATTTCGGTATAAAATTTTACCACGTGTTTTCCCACGATAAATGGACACCACATTTATCTTATTACTTTAATCTCAAACTTCTTGTATAGCCGTTTCAAAACGTACATGTGTCAAATGTTGGTTAAATTTGATCCAGAGATTCTGTAGACGTCTGAGATGTAAAGTTTTCGCTAGACATATGTAGACACAGACATAAGACTATAGGTCCCGTTGCTAAGTAACCAATTGGTTCTTAGCCACGTAAAATAAGTCTAATCCTTCGGGCCAACCCTAGGAGAGCTGTTAATCAGCTCAGTGGTCTGGTAAAACTAAGGTATACTTAACTTGTTTCGATAGGAAAAACTCATTTGAGCTTCTAACTATGGTAAGCTAAAGATAAACTAAAAGATAAATATGCGATGTCTTTAAAACTCCCTTTAATACATGTTACTTCTAAATCTACTCACGACAAAAGAGTATTCAGCACGTCTTTGAACTGAATACACGGAAAAAGTTCATACGCAGAAATGTGCTCAGGATATGGCATGGGTGAAAGGGGTCGGTTCGGAGGATGACGAAGGAACGTTGAACAGGACCTTCTCTACCCTGTGGCTACGTCACTCTCGCTTTTCTCAAGGTCGGTTTAAAGAACAGTGACAAAAGTATGCATTTTATTATATATAAAAACAGTAATACACACATATGCGCGCAATCCTACTTTGTAAATGAAACTCACATGAAAGCTTGAGTTTGTGTATATCAGTGCGATAAGCAACGGGTGTATGTGCCCGTAGGTCTAGGATGGTATGTTTCTACCTTGTGCACTACCAGATGGACCAGTTAATCAGATAGGGCAGCAAAGTAGAAGTCTACAGTTCTAGGCCTACATGCACCATAGACCAGATGATTATTGTAACGGTGTACACAAACTCAGGCGTTCATGTGCATTTCATTTACACAGTAGGAATGCCGCGCAAAATCTATATGGCGGGGGGGGGGGCGGTGATAGAGGAGTCGGGTTGAAAATGAATGATAAAGCCATAACTAAGAGGAAAACAAAGGTCGTATTTTGAAATACATGGTCTAACGAAACATCCAGCATCATTTCCCCGCCCTCTCGTCTGGACACGCCCTTCTCCCCACACACACACACACACACACGCACACACACACAAAAGGATGGCAGAAAAAAAAAAATGCTCACTGCACTGAAGTTTGTCGATAACTTCGTTCAGACGCTGTCCCAAAAATCTCGCACAGAAGCATGCTATAACTTTGTATAGTATATATTACCATGGACGTTTGTATTCTGATGCCCCTTATTCCGTGCCACTGTCAATAATACCACTAAAACTTTGTTTGGTAGTGCTTATGACTTTTTAGACATCTTCCGGGAATCGAACAAATGCTGAATTCTTTCTAGCGCGAATTTTCACATAATTCTAATCCTGAATTGAAGATGCTAATGATAAACGTAGGTACTTACGGTTGCCAGGCATTTTCTAAGCAAGTTTTCCTTTGCTATTTTCTTCTTCACTCCACCAGCAACATGTGCAAAAATCAGCTGGGATGTTTTGTTTACACCACAGGACTCTGTCACCAGTTATCTGCAGTGACGTCACAACGGGGGGAGTTTTAACTAGAGTTGCCAGCAAGTCAATAATCGTGTAGCCCTTTATTCCAGGCTTAGAAGCGAAAGAAAACGGACTTCGTAATTGCAAGTTGCTTTTGCTGATAAATGAATAGTAAAAGACTCATCCGTAACCGAATTGATTAGATTTTCGACTATCTTTAGTGTAAACGAAAAGCAAGTTGAAAGGCAACACCATGCTCTTATGGCGCCCCGATGACTGAGCAACGGACTTTCTCTCTTGTCAGGAACGAATTTCTGCCATGTTTGCTCTATTTTGCTGCTTTCTGGCCAAGAAACGAACACCGTGACACTGGACGTACGCCTGTTAGCACTATCAGATAATAAACATATCTAACTCGCAATGTAGTAGTGAATGAAAAGAATTTAGCGTCAGAGGAACTTCACTATCTGAAAGAAAACATGATCGCCAGCCCTTTTCGCTTCCCTGTTCGCACTGTCTGAGCGGAGAGTAAAGGACTAGAAGAGGTGAGTCTAGACTCACAGGAACCACAAAGTGAACTGCTGAATTATGACTCATCCGACTCACGCGGCCTCACAACGCGTCATTCCTTTTGCTGTTCACAACTTAACGTTCTTTATGATCATGATCACAGTTTTGAATTTTGTTTTGTCTACTTCATATACCTGCTCAACATTTTCAATGACTTCACTGAGATATTTTCCATTTTAGTTTTGTACCGTTGTTGCAACGTATCTCCGTGGTATAGAGAGATTGTGTCATGAATTTTTTACTTGAGTTTTAAAGGTCATGGATTTTCTGTATGTGCCTCGCAAGGAGTTTATAATGTTGGCTGGAGTTTAGATCTACCTTCAAAGGTTTTTGTCAACTTGAATTGACGTTAGGTGTTTTATCATTAAACCTTTCCGTTATTTGGAGTCATATATGATAGGAATATCAAATATATTCTTTGTCCCGTTCATCTCTATTCTATTACTTTTAACAGGAAGGGGAAAATTCTTGGTTGGTTTGTGCATACATATAAAAAATGTCTATTGATCTCGGGGGTTCTGAGTATATTCACGGTCGCTTGAAGTAGGGAGATCGGATCTAAACAGTGTACAGTATGTTTCAATGTAATATTAACGAGAGAAAAAAAAAAAGTTATTTCGTTTAAGTGCTTACGCCCATATAAATTAGGTATTCTTATTAAAAGCATTAGTAACCATACGTTTTTTTTCTTCTAAGCTATGCGTAAGTTTGTTATTCTAGCTATTTTATTCATAACTTTGCGCATGCGCACTCACACACAACAACCCCAACACAAACGCAGACCCACCCAACCAAAGGAGAGCACCACAGAAAAAGACAGTGCTCACCTCCCACATTCACATTTCAACAGCTGCATCAAGAATGAACCCACTGTACGGAAAACTTTCTTAACATTAGCCACTCAACACACCGTCAAAGCGACAATGTACTGTACCCAGCTCCATACGTTGTGTCAGGTTTGTTCTGCCTATGTGTTTTTTTCACATTGCTTCGTATAATAGTACGAAACAGTAAACTAAAAAATAAAATGGAAATTATCTGATAGATAACAGCATTTGCAGCAATCTAGACAGCCAAAATAAATAGATGAATTTTTCAAATACTCTGCTTATAGAAGACATTCATGTTGAACTTGCGCTACATTTAACATTCAAGATGGGCCCCAAGTGGAAATTAGGTTAAACAGTGGCTTTTTACAAATTTAACGCTGATAAAATTTTATTCAAGAGAGGAAAATGGCTTTAAATTACTTTTGGTTAAATGGAATACTGAAGTTAATAAGAAATATCCACTCCACATAGGTTTTTTTTTTTAATGCCACTGGCTCACTACTAGAATTAAGCTTAATGATTATTATTTTAGGCGAAAATATTAAAATCGTTACCATGGACAAAGAATTCTGTCAATAAAGTACATAAGGTGCAAATACACAAGAAAAACTAACAAAAACTCTTTCAATAACGTTTTTCAATAAGTGGTTCAGGAAACAGCTCGGAATAATGTAGAACCTTGGAAAAATAAAAAAAAAATCACCACTAAAGGCACTTTATTCCTCTAAGAATTAGCCTCCCAGAGGATGTCGTGTAGTTGGAACTTCAGAAGTTCAAGCGAAAATGCAACGTATTACTACCCTAATACTATTCCTCTTGCATTTTAATACATTTTTATCTAATTATTAATATATATTATTTTCTTTTTTAATAAGTGGGATCTCTTCTTTCTGTATTTCCCTTCATTTTCTCTTACTTCTTCCTAATGAACACCCAATTCTTAGGAAGCCTGAATTTCAAGTCAGTGGCCCCTGTGGGCATCTTCTATATGAATAGGTATCATCTACTGAGTAATAATAATAATAATAATAATAATAATAATAATAATAATAATAATAATAATAATAATAATAGTTTCACGTTAGGGTATTTTTCTTTCTCCGTTTTTGAGTTTTTTTTTTTTTTTACCTCAGATTTTCGTGCAAAATTCAGCAAGGCGAATATCCCCTTTACAGTACGTAGGGATTAAGTCTAGAAGTAGATTTGTTATATGATACGCACGTGTGTTAACCATTTCTTACTTGGATCAGAGTCCTAGACAAGCCTTAAAACTTGTGGGATTATGTGCGTCAATATATTCTTATTTAATGGTGATTTTTATAAACACAATTTTTTGATGTTGCGTGGGCAGTTCACTCACCCCTGACTTAGGACTACAGAGTACCGATACTTCGAAATCGTAATAATAACAACCTTGAGAATATCCCCATTCACCTTACAGACATGGTCTGAACACAGTACGTAACTAACACACTGGCATTATGAAATCATGTCAGGGGAATTTTATAATTTTTTACAAATCAAATAATCTTGCTCCAAATTAAAATTTAAAGTAGATTGGGAAATGATTATTGAATCACTTTCCTAGATAGATTAATAATAATAACAAAAAATCAGAAATTACAAGTTCAAGGTATGTAGAAAACCGATATTCTCAATATTCTTCATTCATTGCTTTAGTTATTATGATAATTCTAAAAAGGTTAGACTGACATGCCATAAAGATCTGTTCCTTGAGTATAAAGAGAGATTCATTGACTACCTGAGTATATGGGAATTTCTGACTTTCGTTTCAATAAGAACTAAATTATTCATGAGCAACGTGTTCCCTCTAATACCCTGACCACATAATTGAAAAAGGTAGTTTATAAAAGAAGAGTACTGGCATTAAGAAGAGGCATTCCTTCTACTTTTAACTGTCCGAATTCCATTGGTTTGTGGTCTCAACGTTTACGGGAAAAAAGTTAAAAGCCAAGGATGTAGGCATAAATTGAACATCTTGCAAACGAATGCAATAACTCTATGGGTTTCATGGGAAAAAGTCTGTCCTAGAGAAAAGCCTAACACCACCGATAAGTAAGATATTCACATCAAAATTCCGATGACACAGACATCAAGTTGAAAGAAGAAATGGTAGTTGCAATTGTTGTCATCACGGGTCCCATCAGAGCCGCGTAGGTGGAGAACTTTGTCTAACCAGCTACAAGTAGCAAAAGTCCCAAACAGATACTAACATCTTAGAATGTGTTAGAAATGATGTCTCTAACAATTCCTTGGCATCTAGGACAGACTATCTATGGCTGGGGACATGGCAGTGGACTCTTGAGCAAGGATATACGTTTTTGTGATACTAGAAGGGTTCCAACATCAAATGACCACAGGGCTGCATACTATTGCAAATTTCATGTTAAGAGTGTTTAACAATCATTCACACTAATGCAATTATAGTAAATTATGATGGTAATATTTAACTGTATTTCTCAGTGCTATGTAATTCCTGTCAACATTTGTAACACTTTCAGAACTACATCAACCCTAATCCCCGCAAGGGGTAGTGCCGTCAATGCACCTCACGCTGTGCACTGTAGGCATTACTTAAGGTTCTTTGCAGCCTCCCTTTGGCCAGCTGCAACCCCTTTTATTCCTTTTTATTGTACCTCCTTTCATATTCTCTTTCTTCCATCTTACTTTCCACCTTCTCCAAACAGTTGTTTCACTGTGCAGATGCGATGCTTTCCTCCTGTTACACCTTGAAAGCCTTTTTACTCTGTTCGCCTTTCAGCGCTAAATGGTCTCATAGGTCCCGGCGCTTTGCCTTAGATCTAAATTATGTATCCCATTCCTTCCGTCAACCGTGATGAAAGACTGTCAGGTAACCAGTTAGTGGTGAAGGTTTGATTTATCATCACAGCACCTAAATTATATTTACTATCGCACCACCTACATTATCTTACCTTTGCCTTAAATGCATGCTGAGTAAAGTTTGGCTATTTCTAGTGCTGAACTCAGTAGTGCGTTTAACAGAGTTCTTTTGCATCGCTTAAAAAAGTAAAAAAAAAAAAAAAAAAATGCTACCAACAGTGTTCATTCTCATTTAGTTCTCTATAAAAGAAAACTATTGAGATGGCTTTGTCTCTCCGTCCGTACTTTTGCTGTTCGCATTTTTTCTGTCCGCCCTCAGATTTTAAAATTACTGAGGCTAGAGGGCTGCAAATTGGTACGCTGATCATCCACCCTCCAATCATCAAACATACCAAATTGCAGCCCTCTAGACTTAATAGTTCTTATTTTATTTAAGGTTAAAGTTAGCCATAATTGTGCGTCTGGCAACGGTATAGGACATGCCGCCACAGGGCCGTGGTTAAAGTTTCATGGGCCGCGGCTCATACAGCATTATACCGAGACTACCAAAAGATTGATCTGTTTTCAGTGACCTTGGTTATAAGCTCTACAGCAAACTCGATAGCGCCTAAGAAACTTCGGCGCATTTTTGTTTCTTGTTTTATAATGCACACTGATGCAAGTACAGCAACCGTCCCACCAAATACCGAAAACGACCAAATGTAGGAAAAGAGTCGGACTGGACAGGGACATGCTTTCAGGGTGAGGGGCGTCGGGCAACAGACGACTTTAGCGACGTCTGCCTTCAAAGCCGTGGAAGAAAATGGGATTTCCAGTTGCAATATCTGACGCATTAGCAAAATTGATTCGCTATCAATTTCATTCGCTGAGAAATAGCGAGTGTTGCGAAATTCCACAATATTCAGAAGAAAATTTAAATGCTTTGCCGGAAAGCGCCTGGTCAGAGAAAAGTCATAATTCTGAGTTGTCGTGTGGCTGTTGTCTTTTACAGCGTTCATGCAAAAGTCGCCAGTAGAATTCTTGGATCTTTCCAGACTTTCCTAGAAGGCGACCCCCAAGGGTTTTAACCTTGTATGTATCCACCTTCGCGGCGTGTTTAGTACAAGCCCGTTAGGGATTACAGTAAAAACACAAACAAAGGACTAAATATCATAAAGCTAATGTCCCCCAAGAAATATTAGTCCTATAAATAGTGACCCCCGAAAACCCTTGGGGGTCACTGTCTAGGAAAGATCAGAATTCTTACATTTTAGCCTGAAGAAAAAACGCTTAAAGGTACATGACCAGAGTGGTGATATGTCTGTCTACTTTTGTTCTAAAAAAATATTTGTTTTATGAAGATGGTTATACCAAAGAGCAGAAATAAATCCTGGCTCTTCGCAGCTCAAGCGTTGAACTCGTCTGTTTTTTTGGGATTGAATCAAATCACGGAAAGAAATTCTATTTATTGTTTCCGGTTTCTAAATTTATGTCTTTGCAGAGGACCGTAACATAAAATATACTTGGGAATTGAGAAACCAAGAGTTCATTGAGACGGAATTATATTTTCCGGTTACTCTTTCATGCAATGAGTTGATTTCTTACATTTTAACCGAAAGTAAATCTGATTAACATTACGCGACAAGTCTAAGACACTTTGTTTTCTCTCTCTCTCTCTCTCTCTCTCTCTCTCTCTCTCTCTCTCTCTCTCTCTCTTGGTATTGGTATTGGTTATTTCTTCACAAGGGTAACGGTTACTCCGGCTCAGGTTAAACGAAGGTAAAGACCTCTTATCTTTATATAGAACCCCCATAGTCCCATCACTTTCCAGATGCACTGTGCTAGCTTTAATGTTGTCAAAACACTGAACAGATAAGTATTACCATCATCAGTCAATAAATTAAACAGTTACTATCTACATCTGTGTGCTTAAGGTTCCAAGCTATATTTCCAGACTTAAATTTGTTCTCTGACAAATCTGCCTTGTGGGTTCTCAGCGGAAAACAGCGTAAATTAATGTCTTCCATTTTTTCGCGTCATGGTAAGTACCAGCAACTTGAAAAAATTTTTAAGGGAACACTGTGTACAAAAATGAAGACGCACATTAGACAGTATTAAAGGATGTTTGCGGTTTCCCTTCGGCCTTTAGCACTATCCATTTTTTAACGTTTTACTTTTCCGTCGTTCCCCCTTCCTGTCTTTAATCTTGCTGTCCACCACATCTAACTGTTATTTCTTAGTGCATCAGTGGGGTTTTCTCCCAGTGGCACCTTTAGCTCCTTCTTCGTCTTCTCTTTTATTTTCAGGCTCTTTATCATATTGCATAATCACTTCAGCTCACCCTTTTCATTATCTGAAGGGTCGAAAGGCCTCAATTTTGTAAATCACTATTACAAATCAAAATAAAACTAAGATACAAGAGGGTCTCAGGAGCAAAATTTAGTCATTTCATTGCGCATCGTAACAGAGAGTCCCGTCTAAGTACTAACAGGTAATATCAAATGATATATATCAAGGAAATCTAACAAAACTTATTCAAAAGAAAGGTTGACTGAGGCAAGGAAACCAACTCTAAACGTTCAAAATCTACATGACATGGCTGTTGGTTTGTTTAAACGAAGCTGGCCTTATGCCAGCACAGACCTATACTCTGAAGCGGTGCTGGTAAGATGCAGACTACCACTCTGTTTAGGAGTTCGAATCTAGCGGCCAGTGAAGAACAAGAGGAATTTGTTTCTGACCAACCTGACATCATTTCCCCTTAATGGTTCGGATTAGCTGTAGGTCCCGTTGCTAGGTAACCCTTTGGTTCTTAGCCATGTAAAAATAAATCTAATCTTCAGGCCAGCCCTGAGAGCTGTTAATCAGCTCAGTGGTCTTTTCCATAATTTCTTTTAATCGGTTGGTAAGATATTTGAGGTCTAATGTAGACCTTCTGACTCTGTTCGACCAACCTGACATCATTTCCCCTTCAATGTAGGGTGATTAATTAAAATCACTAGATTATTAGTAATCTCAGGTTACATTGAAGACAGACTTTTTCCATAATTTCTTGTAAATTGTGGAGAGGCAGTAACCCTGCCACATTGTCACTTCAGCAGCCACTTAACTGGAACTGGTTATGTATCGCACTTGGCGGGAAAGAATAATAGTGATGTTGCCACGATGTATAATCAGGGTAGTGGTCTTACAATAAGTATGCAGTGATGGTTAAAGCATTGAGGCATGATAAATGATAAAGCAAGCATAATTCTCCTGTCAGATAATAAAATAAATACTCGTATACATGTAATAATAATGATGTTTGATAATCTGTACACACTGAAGATGATAGTTTTCGTGGTGAGATTAAATAGAACTATATCGGGCAATATTTGAATACTTTGTAGATATATTTGCTGATAATACTGTTCAATCTATATCACCCAGTTATGAAAAAAAGCAATGTTGAGACGATAAACAGCAACACAGACACACACGTATATTTTAAAGTCATTCATACCGTCTCTGCCTTCAACTGTAATTAGAACTAAAGCCAACCGCTCCACTTGACTGTAAATAGTGTCAAGTCTGGCTGCTGAAGAGAAAGAGCCCGAGCTAGAACAAGGCTGGCTGAGTCTAGGCAGTAGGTCTGTTGAGGTTAAGAAAAAGAGCGTGGGGTTACTTTATTCCTAGAGACCTGTTGAGAAACTGTAAGCCTATACCCTGCCAGCGTGGAGAAGGACGTTATATATATATATATATATATATATATATATATATATATATATATATATATATATATATATATATATATATATATATATATATATATATATATATATATATATATATATATATATATATATATATATATATATATATATATATATATGTATATATATATATATATATATATGTATGTATATATATATATATATATATATATATATATATATATATATATATATATATATATATATATATATATATATATATATATATATATATATATATATATATATATATATATATATATATATATATATATATATATATATATATATATATATATATATATATATATATATATATATGTATATGTATATATATATATGTATATATATATATATATATATATATATATATATATATATATATATATATATATATATATATATATATATATATATATATATATATATATATATATATATATATATATATATATATATATATATATATATATATATATATATATATATATATATATATACATTTGATTTAACCTGGAGGAATGCTTACCATGAGCCAGTTATGGACTCTAAATGAATGATTTCGTTACTTTCCTCTATTTCTGTATAAAATCTGGCTGCTGTTGATTCAGGCGGACATAAAGACTTGTTAAAAAGGTCAATTTATTCCCGACGTTTTGTAATGTCTTCATTACATTTTCAAGGGCTGTGCAAAATAAATAGCATAAATTACACAAAGGTTATATATTTAAATTTAAAAATTAAGATTGCACAATGGATTACAAATAAAAAAAATAGATGTAACAATTCAAAAGGACAACTTAAAAACAAAACAAAATCTCTCTCTAAAAAAGAAAATACAGTATAAAAGGTAAGCAAATCTAGACCAACCTATTCAGTGGCAATATTAACACTGAAGAGAAAACGAAAGACTAAGAGAGGTACAGTATATATATATATATATATATATATATATATATATATATATATATATATATATATATATATATATATATATATATATATATATATAATATATATAATCTACATTATATATATATATATATATATATAGAATCTACAGTTCACTTTTTCACCACAAAGCACACTTAAGAGGTCATTGTGTCTTTTGCAGTTACCCCCCACACACACACGCACACACACATACACACTCTCACGCGCACATGTATAAGTTTTATCACATCACGATGACATTTTTAATATTCACAAATTAAGCTACAAATTTCACTTAATATCCAATTCACTCTACCACGGAAATAATACCGAAGGAGAATTATAACTGATAAGTGGTAGTCTTTGCAAGGAATTCAGACTTCAGTGACGAATTCCCTTACCACCGGACTGTTTCGAAAGTCCAGTGGCAATAGAAATCGCCACCGAAGTCTGAGGTAGTTGCTGTCAGTGGTTCGAATCCACCACCTGGTGACTACCACTTACTAGATATAATTCCCCTCTGGTATTGTTTCCGAGGTAGAGAGAATTGGATGCTAAACGCCATTTCTTGCTCAATGTTTGTGGACACACATATGGGTGGTACTTTGGCTTGTTATCTAAACATGGCGGAAGCTCAATGGAACGCCGTATTTAGTACTAGCCCCTCAGGGATTCAAGTATTATATACACTCATTTCTTTTTTGAGTGGTCGACAAATTATATTGATAAACAGTATCTTTGATCCCCGAGGGGCTAGTACTAAACACGGCGCCCCACTTAGCTTCTGCGTAGATAACAAGCCAAAGTAGCACCCAAATATGTATATGTACACACACCACACACACACACACACACACACACACACACACACACACACACACACACACACACATATATATATATATATATATATATATATATATATATATATATATATATATATATATATGCTGCTATATCGGAACAACTGTGTTCACGTGACGAGAAAATTCATCAAAAAATATCAGATTTCTCTCCTTGTTGTCTGAATAAACAATAAATACCTAGTTACAAAGAAGTTTAAAAATACATTGAAAAGAGCAGATCGACATGAATTTAAATATCCGGGCTCACTTAATATTCAGTGTTTGTGTCTGACATTTCAATTTACAAATAGTGGAGGGAACCAAAGGTTTTCAGTATGCAACAACATTCGAAAGGATAATTGTAGGGAAGGTATAAAACAATTAATCCCTCGTTTAGCCTAATTATGAAAAAAATAGTCTTTGGAGTTATTCTTTGGGGTCGAAGAAAAATTCGAACTTCGATAATAAGGCGCAGAAATCCAGTCAAAATTCAGAAGACGTCACAAATGATCAGAAGTATGATAAGTATGGGAATGTTATATATTTACATACTTTATATATTAAAATAAAGGGAGCACTCATAGAAGAGTTCATATACTCGTTCGCGCAGTAGCAGATACAGCAGAATCAACCATCCCACCAAATACTGGAAGCGACCAAATCCCAAAAAAAGTCGGGCAGGACAGGGACATGCTTTTAGGAATGAAGGCCGTCTGGCAACGGATGACTTTAGCGAAGTCTGCCTTCAAAGCCATTGAAGAAAATGGGATTTCCAGTTGCAATATCCGACGCATTATCAAATGATTCACCGTCAATACGTCGCTGGGAAATGGGCGAGTGTTGCGAAATTCCACAATATTCAGAAGAAATTAGAAATGCGTCCCCGGAAAGTGCGTGAGTTTTGCTTTTGTTTGATCAGCGAAAAATCTAATTTCGCGTTTTCGTGTGGCTGTTGTGTCGACAGAGATCCAACGAATGTTACCGGTATAATTCGTATATTTCAACTGCATTCAAAAACGTTTAACATTATGTTGCCAGAGTGGGTGTAAATCTTTTCCAGATCTTATTACACATTTTCCTGGCATTTTTGCCTTTCAAGGCTAAAGCATTTATTTCAACTGAAGCTTAAATTCCATCATGGAAGGAGGATTTAATTACCAGTATCATGTTCCCATACATACATACATACATACATACATACATACATACATACATACATACATACATACATATATATATATATATATATATATATATATATATATATATATATATATATATATATATATATATATATATCTACATACATACATACAGACATACATACATATTCTTGTGAATCGTCTTGTCTCTTAGAAGTTCACTCTTCAGGTGCTGAAGCTTCATGTATATATACTGAGGTCTTATCAGAAGCGAGGTTTCACTCAACTCGGTCTTACATGTATTCCCATGATTCCTTTATATCTACTATTCCATTCTAATATGTCTATGTCATTCTGCCAACTTTCTTTTGGCCCTTCGCCTCTTCTTATTCCAAAAACTTCCGAAAGAAGCGCAATTCTCACTATTCTATATGGTAACTTTATCGCATTTTTTCCTGGCTCACTCCTCATCTAATTCACTATATTTTGCACTTTAACTTAAAATGGAAAACGAATTTTAAAAATGTTTTTGAAGACGGAAATTCTTTATGATGAAACGAAATTTAATCAACATTTTATTGTAGAGGCATTATTAATTTATATATGAACGTGAAATGGTGTATACACTCACACTTGTCGCATCTTACCTTCGACAAGATGAATAACAAGAGAGAGAGAGAGAGAGAGAGAGAGAGAGAGAGAGAGAGAGAGAGAGAGAATCTTAAAAATACATTTCAACATCTTGATCTGCCAACCAATAAGGGTTTCAGTTTTAGTTTTCTGTAAAAGAAAACTATTGAGATGGCTATTTGTCTGTTCGTCGGCTCTTTTCTGTCCGCCATCAGATCTTAAAAATTACTGAGGCTAGAGGGCTGCAAATTAAAATGTTGATCATCCACCCTCCAGTCATCAAACATACCAAATTGTAGCCCTCTAGCCCCAGTAGTTCTTTTTTTAAATTTTATTTAAGTTTAAAGCTAGCCATAGTCGTGCATCTGGCATCGCTATAGGACAGGTCACCATCGGGCCATGGTTAAAGATTCATGAGCCGTGGCTCATACAGGATTTTACCGAGACCACCAAAAGGTAGATCTATTTCGGTGGCCTTAATTATACGCTGTACAGAAAACTCGACTGCGTTGACGAAATTTCGGCGCATTTTTTTGCTTGTTAGAGCAGAACTTACATTTTCGTTAACATTCACTTGTTGCAGTGATCCAGTCTCACATAGCTAATTAACCTTGAGAACAGGTGAACCGAACAGTCTTAATTACAGTACTAAATTGAATTCACTTGAATAGTTGAAATTTAACATTTTCCACTTGGCCACATCTAATGAAAAACGAAAATCCAACAAAGATGATATTTCTTACAAATTGTCTACCAGGTCAAAAAAAAAAAAAGCTATTTCGGCTATCTAACTCACCTCTAAAATATTTGTTGAGAAACCCAAAACACGCACGGACGCAGTGCACACACACACACATATAAATATATATGTGTGTGTGCATGTCTATGTGTATGTATATATATATATATATATATATATATATATATATATATATATATATATATATATATATATATATATATATATATATATATATATATATATATATATATATATATATATATATATATATATATATATATATATATATATATATATATATATATATATATATATATTTATATATATATATATATGCGTGCGTATATATATATATATTGGATGAGGCTACATGGGTGTGCTTGAATAAGTTCCTCTCAGATTTTTTAATATTGGACTTTTTACCCGTGGAGAAAACACTTGTGTTATGACTTATATCTGGATGATTTTCTCGGTAAATTGAAATGGTGGTCGCAGGGCTTGCATCTGAATGAAATGGTTTGATATTGCACTCCGAAATCTATTGTAGCTTAGAATCCTTTGAAGAATATCCGTGTTATTTCGACGGAGTTGAGTTGAGGAATAAGTTCCTCTCAGATTTTTTGCATCGACTTTTTACCCGTGGAGAAAACAGTTGGTATGACTTATATCTGAAATATTTTCTGATTAATTGAAATGGTGGTCTTTTTGCATCTGAACAAATGGTTTGAATTCAGAAATCTATTGTAAAGTGTCCTTTTACGAATAATCGTTATTTCGACGGAGTTGAGTTGAGGGAATACGCTGCTATCTATATATATATCCTTATACTAATCCTGCTGCAAGACAGTTGGTAAAGTATATGAAATATTTCATGATTATATTATATATATTCTTTTTATTCACAGTGGGCCTTTGTGAATTCAGTGTATGTAAAGTGTCTTATAGTTATATAATCGTTCTATATTTATATATATATATATATATATATATATATATATATATATATATATATATATATATATATATATATATATATATATATATATATATATATATGTGTGTGTGTGTGTGTGTGTACATGTGTGTATGTATGTGTGTATTCATATATATATATATATATATATATATATATATATATATATATATATATATATATATATATATATATATATATATAAACTCCAAAAAGGATTATTCGTAACTATAATACACTTTTCGAGTGCCTGAATTATAAAGGCCCTTTGTGAATAAAAAGAATATAGAAAATAATCATGAAATATTTCAGTAGACTTACCCAACTGTCTTGCAGCAGGATTAGTGTTAAGAAAGCGATGCGGCAGATAGCAGCGTATTCCCTCAACTCAACTACGTCGAAATATATATATATATATATATATATATATATATATATATATATATATATATATATATATATATATATATATATATATATATATATATATATATATATATATATATATATATATATCCAAGCGTAATTAAAAACAATCCCAAGATCTGTATCTCTTTGCGTTTATGCTATAGTAGAAACATCCAAGCTTCTAATAGCATCCGAGTCAATTTCCCTTAGTCCTTATGGAGATTTGCATGTTCTCTCTTTCTTTTTTTTTTTTTTTTTTTTTTTACGGCCGTATCACTTCATGAGTGAGTGCTTTACGAAATAGTGAAGCATTTTTTGATCTTGTAAGTTTCCTCGTAGTTAACGTTTTGACCAGTCACTTTTGTATTTCCCTAATTATGTGAAATTTAGTTTATTGGAAAATCCTTACCAGATGTTTATTTACTCAGCTTTCAGCATCTTTCTCCTTACGTATGGTGACTCATGAGGGCGCAACTCATCAATACTTGGAAAGAGCAGTTCAGAAGAAAATACTCTTATTCTTTCATTTTGTCTTGGATAGTAATAGGTGGAATGGAAGTAGGCTACATGCCAGCATCAATCCTGCTCAGTTCTGTAAACGATTGTACAAATTCATTCTTTATGTTTATAACGGATCGAAAAGGTTCAAAGCTTATTTAAAAATGTCACACACACAAATTGGAAAATAAATATATTAAAAAAAGTACATACAGCTCCGAAGTGTCATGAGGAGATAGCAATTACAGCTCCTGGGATGAGTGTTGAGGAGAATAAAAGCGTAGAAGGATGAACTGGTAGAATTGAAAAGAGAAAAAGTTTTCATAGACGGGGTATGATCCCGTAAGCTTGGAGATTTAGCTTATCTTTTCCTAGCGGTGGTTTTGTTTTTGTGTAAAAGCACGTAAAGTTTTGATCTTTAAGGAGATGGTGTGATTCCATTAAGTATAGTTTTTTCTTGTGTAGGGGTGAGTGAGTATTAATTGCAGAAAGGCAGGCTTTCATTATTCGCCCTATCAAGACGAGCTTTTTGTCAAGCATGCCATTACTATAAAAATTAAGGGTTTTAAAATAAACTAATAGTAATAATAAAAATAAAGCAAATAATTTAGACATTATTTATGCGGGCCTGAGGCGTTCAAATTTGTTGTTCTGAGCGGAGAGCGTGCATTATGATTAGGAGGACGTCTGGGAGATGGTCTGTCAGAATAATATTTTTGAAAAAGTTAAACAATGGCGGTAATTAGGCTGGGGGATAACATTAAACCCAACTTGGGTTTAATGTTTCCACACTGAAGAAGGAACATGGC
Source organism: Macrobrachium rosenbergii (assembly GCF_040412425.1). Classification (NCBI taxonomy): domain Eukaryota; kingdom Metazoa; phylum Arthropoda; class Malacostraca; order Decapoda; family Palaemonidae; genus Macrobrachium; species Macrobrachium rosenbergii. The sequence continues at coordinate 16,260,991 of NC_089742.1, forward strand.
GCTCCGAAATTGCATTTGCTTTTGAAGGTATTTGTTCTCCAGTTTGTGTTCTTTATCATATTTCAAACGTCGATATTGACCTTTTATCATACTAAGCTTATGTCAGATTTCTTACTGGCAAATGTTGCCTGCAAGAATTATTAATGCACATTATTTTTGTAATATTTCTTATTTATATATACTGAGTAGAAATTAAAACCAAATGCCCATATGATATAATGCTATACATATTTCATGAGCATAGGTGTTGAATTATACTTCTTCTTATATACGCTATACATAACTGCTCAACTGTATGTACACGAATACTCATCCCCTCTTGTCTTTACATAATGCTAAATACTGTCCCTCATTTTTTTATTACTAATGGAAACTATGTGCACCTGGGTTGCAAATATTTCTTGATTATATGAAGATTCTGAGGTCATCGTCATTGCTCATTTCATGCATCCTCTGATTGTTTAGGAATTCTGAGGTCAACAATATTACTCATTCAATGAATCTCAGATTATTTAAGAATTCTAAGGTCAACAATATTGCTAATTTCACGAATCCTCTTATGGTTTGAGAATTTTAAGGTCGACAGTGTTTCTCATTTCATGCATCTTATGCTGGAATTCTAATTTTATGTATCAGTATTGCTGTTATCCTTCATGGTACCTGTTGGCACAAAAATTCTCATATCACTTGCCTCGCTGGCTAAACCTTCTCTTTTTCGCTTTAACGCCTCTGTCTCATAGCTATTTTGAGGAAGGTCAGCTAAAGATAACAAGTAAAAAAATGTGCCGAAGTTTCTTCGGCGCAATCGAGTTTTCTCTATAGCCGCTACAGCGTATAATCAAGGCCACCGAAAAATAGATGTATCTTTTTTGGTGGTCTCGGTATAATGCTGTATGAGCAGCGGCCCATGAAACTTTAACCACGGCCTGGTGGTGGCCTATCGTATAGCGTTGCCAGAAGCACGATTATGGCTAGCTTTAACCTTCAACAAAACAAAACTACAATGCTTAAAGGCTATAATTTGGCATGTTTGATGATTGAGGGATGGTTGATCAACATACCAATTTACAGGCCTCTAGCCTCAGTAGCTTTTCAGATCTGAGGGGGGACAGAAAAAGTGCGGACGGAATAAATTGCGAACGGACAGACAAATCCGGCCATTTTTAGTTTTCTTTTACAGAAAACTAAAAATGAGAATAAAAAAAGTATTCGACATATGTGATCCTCAGTCGAAGAGTAACGGCAAATGATGGGATACTGATGATTAATCGTGAGTTTACTAGATCAAGTTTACATGGATTAAGCAGAAAAAAAACAAAAAACCTTTTATTTCCTAAGCAAGTTTCCATAGATTAGAACGTTCATCTGTGAATGGGGAATAGATAAAAAGTGAGAAGATAAATGAAAGCTAGAAACTAAAACAACAAAGAAGGCTGAATTCCTCTCCCCTCATCTTCGTTTACGGAGTAAGCCCTAGCATTACCTCTTTCCATATTTCGGCTCATTCCATGGTTTTGGCACAGATTTTTACGGCCGGATGCCCTTCCTGACACCAACCCTCCCTACTTATCCGGGCTTGGGACCGGCACCCATCTGATATATAAAAATGGGAACTCGGCCTTCATTTATTCTTGCGAGACCCGGTCGGGTAAGTTATTTTAAGAGGGGAGACAATTCCAAGGTGGCACTTTATCATGTAACTGGCAGTTGCTCAAAGCTACGCAAACCCCCACCGGCCGCCGTTGGCCCCTCCTTAGGCGCCGATTGCGTAACACACCCCGTTAAGGGGTTGCTTTACGTCCACCCCAGGACCGACTGGTCCACCCTAAGTTGACACTACGCAGCCGTTCAGTCTCGCGATGTTTTCCTACCCCAAAAGTACGCGGATTGGCTCATTTCCTGTTTTCTTGTGAGATGAGTAGAGTGAGTTAGAAAAAAAACTGAAGTATCAGGAAAAGTGTGCAGAGAAAGGGATCAGAAAGGGAAGAAAACCAGGTGTCAGTAAAAGTGTGTAAAGAATTAAATAGAAAATAGATTAAAGTGAGGAGGAAAAGGTAGTGTAGAAAAAGAAATGAGACCGAAACCAAGGAAAAGCAAAGTATCAGGAAAACAGTGTAAAGATAGGAATAGAATAGAAAACATATTAAAGTGAAAAAGAAAAGACAGTGTAGCGAAAGAAATGAGACTGAAAACAAGTGGAAGTGAATTATCAGGAAAAATTCGTGTAGAGAAAGGAATGGGATAGAAAACAAATTAAAGTGAAGTAAAGGAAAAGATGCAGTGCAGAGAAAAGCAAAAATGACACTTTCGCTGATAATCAATAAAATACCTGACCGGAGTTGCCAGTTTTTTCACCTACTAATAGTGGCGTGAACCTTTGAAAGTTCAGGTACAGTTTTATAAAGCGTCGGAAGAATGCTAACATCGCGTAGCGTCTAAATTTCTCTTGAAATAGATGAAAGAAATCAGTTCCTATAAATCAGTATACAATCCGATCAATACATTTGCGGACCTTTAGATAATGGCACCTAATGCATTCTGTATAAAACACCTGGAGTAAAGATTCAAGCAGGAAGTCACCGGCATCGAATGTTCATTCAGGTATCATGAGGAACGTGTATCTAGGTATAACTGCTATAATGGTGTCTATGTAATATTTTCACTCGTATGGTAAGCATAAATGAAACGGAATGAAAAGTTTCTTTATTTTGCCTCAGACATCCTCATGACTGACTATCAGAGTCACGTGGAATGTATAATATGTAAGGATGATTTTTTCAGTTTTTTTTTTCCATGTTAGTTTAACAGAATTAGAGCATAGTCTTGGAGCTTGCCGTACTTCTCTAACATTTACCAGTGAGAATTTTTCATATATGTAAAAATCATCGCCTTACATGATTATTGTTTATCTTGCAAGTGGCTAATAACATATTTCTGTTCTAGCGTCAGTGTTGCTGGGTCGGTGATATATTTTTTTCTTTCTTATATCCATCATTACTTTCGTATTTTAATATCGTTTTAGTTGTGGTCCCAGTGACTCTAATGTTTTCTGCATAACTGACACGTGCTGGATCTAATCGCCGACGTTCATTATTAATTAAGTGGCAGGGTGAACTTTAAATGTTGCATGTTTGTGTCACATTGGTAGAAAGTGTTGTGGATTAATTTCTCACTATTAGTACAGAGATTTACTCATTCACGAGATAACAGAAGGAAATTAGTAGGCGATAACATATGAATATGATGCTAATATAATTTCATGTATTGAAAATACAGCTATTGAAACTGTTAATTATGAAAATAGATTTAATGCTGTGGTGATTCAGAAGTTACTGTCATAACACTCCATAAACTGTCAACAAGTACAACAGCAACAAAAACAACTGTCATAGCACCCCAACAACTGTCATCAAGTACGAAAACAGCAGCAACAACAACAACAACTGTCATAGCACCCCAACAACTGCCATCAAGTACGAAAACAACAACGGCAACGACAACAACTGTCATAGCACCCCAACAACTGTCATCACGTACGAAAACAAAAACAGCAACGACAACAACAATAATAACAATATTTAAATGTTTGGTTATCCAAGAAAACGAGGCATCGTTGGAATCCTGACGAGTGGGCGATCATGATATTAGACTTTCAAATCCGACTTGAGCTTTTGGTGTGGCATGGGAGCCAAAAGTGTTATTTCTTTTCTCCTTAAGCTCTGTTCTACCACCCGTTTGTCTACTTGTCTGTTTAATTCCTCCTCAAGTCCAAAATATAAAGACGTCGGTGATTCTCATTTCTTAAATCTGCACTCTTAAGTTTTCCGGAAGCCAGGATTGCATAATGATAATTAAGGCGTTGTTTGTTATTTCCTAACAGGCAATGAATAACCAAATGATATTTTAGAAAAATATCTAAGCCTCGCGCTGTGATTGACGATAGAAATATGACGCTTGCCACCCGCTTCCAATGCACAGAGTTTGTAGCGTGTATATAGCACGCTGTTGGCCCAGCGTTCGACTCTCCGACCGGCCAATGAAGAATTAGAGGAACTTATTTCTGGTGATAGAAATTCATTTCTCGTCATAATGTGGTTCGGATTCCACAATAAGCTGTAGGTCCCGTTGCTAGGTAACCAGTTGGTTCTTAGCCACGTAAAATAAATCTAATCCTTCGGGCCAGCCCTAGGAGAGCTGTTAATCAGCCCTAGGAGAGCTGTTAATCAGCCCAGTGGTCTGGTTAAACTAAGGTATACTTAACTTTTTGCAGCGTGTAGAACAATAATAATAATAATAATAATAATAATACATACATACATACATACATACATACATACATACATAACTTAGCAAAAGCAAATGATTAAACCAAACAAGTAGTATGCCCACATTTAAAGATATAGTATGTCTACTCTACCGTAAAGCGTAACAGAAGATACATCGACAGCTAATCGCATATACTAGATATTACAAACTGGTTGAAAAGAAATCACTGACTTAGTCCAGTAGGTGTTTCATACAGTCATCAAATATTTGTTCAAGACTCTTTCTCCAGTGACGGTCGTTGGCTTGTTTTTAACCAATTTGTTTGACGTGATATGTTTACTGTAGTTTAAACGCTTCTCACAAAAATCTTTATTTTTTTATTAATGAAATGCATTTTAATCTTCCTTTGTTTATTAATGGAATGTACGATTTTCAAAGTTCATTTAATCACCTATGCATAATTACTAGTACATTTTTTTCTGCTTCAGTCAAGAATAGATTTATAGTTATTAGTTTCTAAGTACTTCCAGTTAAAAAATTTTATGTTTTGAATTTTTTTAACTGCTTTGCAATGTTTGAAACAAATGTTTTTGGTTCTCTTACGATATCACGCAACCAGAAAATTTGATACCGCGGGACGTTCTAAGGTTTTTCATGGGTGATGACGCACCGTCCTCCTGTTTCCTCAGAACAGACACAAGTGTTGAAAGTAGCAAGCCTCAGTTACTACACAGTTATTATTATTATTATCATTATTATTATTATTATTACCAAGATGAACCTATTCATATAGAACAAGCCAACAGGGGGACTTGACCCGGCATTCCAGTTTCCAAAGAATATGGTGTTCATCAGAACGAAGCAACAGAAGATAATAGGCAATACAGAGGCAGGAGATAAGTCATTAGTAATAAAAAGAACAATATATTAACAAATTAATAAATACGTAGATAAAACTGTGGGTAAATTATTAAGACACAAAGAGAATTGTTGTAAGCTAATAATACGTTGGATCTTCGCTTGAACTTCTGAGGTTCCGACTGCACAACATCCTCAGGGAACCTTCTACAGTCTAATGACGTGAGGAGTGAAGGACCTCTGGAACTGAGAAGTTCGACACTCCGATGTTGTTAGTTCATCAGATACTATTCTGCTATTTCCCTTGCTTCAAGTATGTTCCGAAAGTCGAGTGGAAATGCAGGCAGAAAGGTGACATCGGTGGTCAGTTTATTGTACGTCAGCCCTCGACCGTAACTGGGAGTCATGCTGTATCGCTGTCATCCTTCACGGCAGGGTAAAGTAGCTCACATTACATAGCAGATAGCGCTGCAGGCATGGCCTAAAGAGATCTCATTCCACTAGTACAACAGAACGTGGAACAGTTGGAATTCGAGTTCGCACGGAACACATGTGGTAGGAACATAAAGCTTTGGAAGCATGTTTTCGGCGTTGGCAAATTGGATTCTATAAAATTAGATACGCACTGTTACACTAGAGGAAACAAGAAGGAACGTGTTCATCAGGTTCTGGCTATTAGTTAAGCTTTGTTAAGAAGTTTTTGAAAGTTAATACTACTGTCTAGACGACAGAGAAGTAATGGGTTACTACTGCAGCCCCAAAAGACACTCTTTCAGGAAATTCAAAAGAAACTAACGTCAGCACCAATCATGATATATTACTCCAAAACAGGCTATCATGCACCATGAGCGTAGTTCCGGATATTTATAAGTAAAAATGAACCAACTGACCGGTGACTTACAAGAAGCTTATGTATATTTACCTTTCCAATATTGTAGCTAGCAGTGAGAACTCGAAAGACCATTTCGAAAACTTCAATTACTATTGTAACACCTGCAAAACATAATTATGCCTGTGATTTAGTAACGACAACGAGCAAGAAAAAAATGCTCCGAATTTTTTTCGGTACAATCGAGTTTTTTACAGCGTATAATGCTGTATGAGCCGTGGCCAATGAAACTTTCAGCCACGGCCCGGTGGTGGTCTGTCCTATAGCGTTGCCAGACGCACGATTATGGTTAACTTTAACCTTAAATAGGATAAAAACTACTGAGGCTAGAGGGCTGCAATTTGGTATGTTTGATGATTGAAGGGTGGATGATCAACATACCAATTTGCAGCCCTCTAACCTCAGTAGTTTTTAAGATCTGAGGGCGGACAAAAAAAGTGTGGACAGAAAAAGTACGGACGGACAGAAAAAGCCGTCTCAATAGTTTTCTTTTACAGATAACTAAAATGCGCTGTGGAAATTATAGAATACATTAGACACGCCAGCACATCATGGGAGTATTATACGCTAGGATATGGCTGTTACCATTGACGCCTTCCCGAACGAATTTGTCAGGAGTGACGTACTTTGTCCAGTCCGTGAAATTCTACAGAAATTTCCTCCCACATAAAAGTGCGTGAGCAGAAACCCTGACTCACTCGGCAATAAAGGATTTTGGATAGCGATGAACAGCGAAGAGGCGCGACACTTTTCAAAAGCATGGCGATGCTCATATTGTACTTATCCAAGATGGATGAATTCTTTAGAAAAATCATCTTTGGAGAGAGAGAGAGAGAGAGAGAGAGAGGCTCTTTATAGTTTATGGATGTAATTAAACATTGCTGGGAAAACCACTCAAATAAGTACTTTGCTTAAGATAATAGATGGCTTTTACTATATATATTTATATATATATATATATATATATATATATATATATATATATATATATATATATATATATATATATATATATATGTGTGTGTACATGTGTATATATATAGTTCCTCATTGGAGGGTGGGTACCGTTCTCAGCTAGCACTCTGCTGGCCCTGCGTTCGATTCTCCGACCGGCCAATGAAGAATTACAGAAATTTATTTCTGGTGATAGAAAGTCATTTCCCGGTATAATGTGGTTCGGAATCCACAATAAGCTGTAGGTCCCGTTGCTAGGTAACCGACTGGTTCTTAGGCACGTAAAATAAATCTAATACTTCGGGCCAGCCCTAGGAGAGCTGTTAATCAGCTCAGTGATCTGGTTAAACTAAGGTATACTTAACTTGTATATATATATATATATATATATATATATATATATATATATATATATATATATATATATATATATATATATATATATATATATATATATAATATACACACACACCCTTTGTATAAATATCAAGTAAACTTATCGCCGACGGATTGGCTTTGACAGAAAGACATTTCCCTCAGGCATTTGAAAGATACGACGCAGAAAAAAAATGAGTTAGTGACACGTGACGCAGTGTAAAAGACACGAACGAGAGTCGTAAAATAAGACAAATCGTATCCGGCATGTTTCTTCCTACCCGGCAAGAGCAAAATTGTATGCCATGCTGCTGGCAATAGCCAATGTTTTGATATTTAACATATGAACTTTTAAAAGAAAGCACTATGTCTCTGGGAGGACTGGAATGATTAATTCGTAAGATTTATTTAGCTTGAAATGTGTAACGAAATTTATCTAGTCTAACGATATATATATATATATATATATATATATATATATATATATATATATATATATATATATATATATATATATATATTATATATATATACATAATTCCAAGTTCTTACATCTTAATGACCTGGGGTTTCTCTGCAGGTAATCTGGCAACAAAGATGTTTTTATGCCAAACGTAGCAGACCGCTGATGGTACGACCTGAATTTCGTGGGATCAGTGCGAGAAAATTAACCTCGCCACTGTATTCTAGTCTTCTGAACATTTCGCCACTCTTCTGTCGTCTAGTTGTAAAAAAACAAGGTAGGTTTGTGTAATATGATTGCCATCGTAATAATGTACAGTCTTTTGAAGTTAAAAAAATTGCAATACAGTGATATTTACAGATACCACGAAAGGACAGAAAATAGTTACACTTCAAATTATTGTTGATCCGTTCAGTTTCATCTAAGAGTCTCTCACGACAGCATTCTTGCACATGAAGTTCCTTTATGTTTTCCGTAGCACTCTCGCAAGACTTAGAGAGGGTCAACAAATGGTCTGGGAGGTGGTAGGCTTGGCACAGGGCTAAGCAGTTGCCCTTGCTTTTCTCTCGGTGCTCAGATGAACGTACTGCTCCGTCAGAAATGTCTCAGCATTCCTTTGATGCCGGAAGTTCTGGTGAGTAAAAGTGAGTAAATCGTTCTCATAGAACTCGTAAAAAAAAAAAAAAAAAGAGCGTTAACGTAGGTTGTGTCAATGAGGGGAAAATTGTACAGCCTAAATCGGCAACCGGTAATAAGTTGCTCACACGCCCGAAAACTTTGCTGTGAATCGCGACTCTAAATGGGGATGAGGAGATGGTTTCGTGCCAAAAGAGTTCGTCTGCACACGCGCTCTCACTTCAGGTACGCGGGTAACAGAAGCTGAGAATTGAAGTCAAGGGAACTGTTTCTGTTTGTTCTCTTTCCACCTTAAAAATGTCAGGCATTGTAGTTTGCAATGAAATAAATATATTTATCTACAACCATGCATACTGGCAGTGAAGGATGGAGATTGGTGTTATCGTTAGAGAAGACATGGCATTAGTGGAATATGTGTGTGGTGTCGTGCAGTAATGTGCAACATTGTTGTAGCACATGAAAGAGATGGCAGTACTCCATACATTTAAAGCACGTTTTGTGTTTGCTCCTCTGCAGTTTTCTTAGAATTATTTTTTTTATTTACTTCAGGCGCTCATTAGAGAGAAAAACTACGTTCCTATGGTATCTGTTACTAATCGTACTTTCTATTTGACCAAAGGCCTAGTATGCGTACAGCTGACTCAAATTCAGAGAGATAATCAATATGAGGCACCTCAAATCTGGGGAACAAACGTGAGCAACATGTGCAAAATAAAAATAAAAAAAAGATAAAACGCGAACAATTTTGAAAGAAGAACCATTGCTTTTTTCTTTTTTTCTTCCTTGTCCTGATTTTATATCATCTACGAAATAACAGTACCACCAGGATGAAGTATTTCATGTTTTCATTCTCGTTTTATCAACTTAGTGATAAGAGTTACATGACACTGTTCTCTCTCTTGCATATACTTCATACAAAATCTGTGTATGTTTATTTATTTTTTATGAGTAATAATGAGTCAATTTCCGTAACCTACACTGAAACCCCAATATTCGTTGACAAAGCCAGCATAAACATCCGTTTCCGTCTGAATAAGCATTATCTAGGATAGTCATGTGAGTCAAAATATTTCTCACAACATATGAAGCGGTAAGGTTAGCCCACGACCACATCCTCTTCTAGGGGTAGTTAGTGCCGTAAGTGGCACGTGGTACACTGTGGGCATTACTAAAGGGTGTTTGGTGTGTCCTCCGTCCCCTTGTTGCATCCACTTTTTAGTTTATAAGATTCTCTCC
>NC_089742.1:16275667-16343167 GCF_040412425.1 Macrobrachium rosenbergii
ACCGACTTCTCAAAACCAACAACAATTAAAGCAGTAAAAGAATTTTCAGGACTAATCAACTGTTATCATAGATTTATCCCAAATATTGCTAAAATCATGAGCCCAATCTATGCATCTTTACATGAAAGCCTAAAAAATTAAGTTGGTCAGAAGTTCAAGATAATGCATTTCTTTCAGCAAAACAAGTAATAACCTCTGCAGCCACATTAATCTTTCCTCTACCCATAGGTCCCTCACTTTGATGACTAACACGAGTAGCACGGTGGTGGCTGCGGTACTAGAGCAGGACACAGAAGATGGTCGTCGGTCGTTGGGTTTCTTCAGCAAGAAGTTAACGTTAGCAAAATAAAAGTACTCCACATTCGACAGTCCACAAAGCCATCTGTCACTTCCACCGCGTGCTTGAAGGATGGCAGTTCCTCATACAAACGAACCATCAACCCTTGATGCATGCCTTCACAAAGACAGCAGAAACATGGTCAGTATGACAACAGTGTCACCTATCAGCAATAGCTGAACATTCTTGCAACATCAAGTATTTGAAGGGTTCAGTAAACACCGGGGCGGACGAACTTTCGAGAAATTGCTCCAACACCATCCAGCTTGGGATAGTCTATCCCAAAATAGCAGAGGCACAAAGAGATGATGTGGACCTACAGCGACAACCCTGCCCTTACATGGAGTGACCTGTCAATCAACAATGGAGAGATGATCATCACCTGCAAAACAAGTACTGGATGCCCTTGCCCCTTCCTGTCAAAAGGCCTAAAAAAAAAAAGGCTTTCAGCCTTGCCCACAACCTGTCCCACCCATCAGGCTGGGTGACAGCCCAAATTTTAGCAGAGCAGTACATCTGGTGTGGAATCAGAAAGGACATAAAAAACTGGATGAGAGTATGCCGTCCATGTCAGGCATCAAAAATAACAAGGCATGTATAGAGCAGAATAGGAGAGTTCCATACAACTCACCACTGACTCGCCCACAGCCACGTCAACATAGTGGGACCTTTACCCCCTCTGAGGGGTACAGATACATGTTCATCATGATCGACAGAAATACCAGGTGGCCCGAAGCAATACCAATGTGGCAAAAGATAGTGGAGAGTTGTGTGAAAGCTCTCATTGGATGGGTCAACAGACACAGAATCCCACAGATCATCACAAACGACAAGGGGCAAACTTCACATCCGCCTTCTGGAACACCCTCGTGGATGGTTTGGGGACAAAGATAGTACACATGATGGCCTACAACCCAGAAGCTAATGGTATCATCAAAAGACTACACCAGTCGTTGAAAGCATCACTCACCGCTAGATGTCAAGGCGGGAGTTGGAGAAAGGAGTTGCCCTGGGTCTCACTGGGCCTGAGAACGTCACCGCATGCGGCATTCAATGTATCTCCAGCAGAAGCCCTGTACAGCTAATCATTAACATTACCAGTAGGCATCTTTCAACATCCAATGAGCCCAGCATCCCCATCTGACAACTGCAAAGCATTAGAACGAATAATGCCAGCCAAGACAACTTACCACATGGCCAGAAAAGTGTATGTCCCCAACGAACTACAGAACGCAAAATATACATTCATCATACGGGTAGACACACAGAACCCACCTCTCCCCTGCCTAATTGGGACCATACTATGTCATCCAGAGAAGAAACAGAGCTTATCAGATGACAATGGACGGCAGAACTATGTGGTTCTACATCGACCGCCTAAAGCCAGCGACCAAGGTGGGGGAGTCCTGTAGGGTCCCACATGGACCCACACACTGTCCATCTTACCTGGCTGGCTAATCTCCTCACAATGAGCATATCTGTGCGCCAACTGCACTCATACTAGAAACACAGCAGATGTCACACATCCTTTGTACGTATATTCTCATTCATATTATTGTGTTAAATGTATCACTCATAGTGCAAGCATTACAGTGTCAGCATTCCAACTATATGTATCATAACTTCATTCATGTCTTGTATATTGATTTACGTACATCTTTCCATCCTCCAACAAACACAGTTGATTGTACTCTGACCTCTGTTTTGTTCGCCTTGTGTCAGGCACTACATTTCCGCTCTCAAGAGCTATTGACCTGTCTGTTTGTTGTTTGAATAAATTACTAAGTTTGTAGACACAGGCTCTTACTCACGCCTTAGCTACATGGTAAAGGACTTTCATTTAAATATTCTTCTTCTGCTTAAAATATGGAACTCTCCGTCATCCTCTCTTATTGCCGAAATAAATTACCTTGCCTTGCCTTGAGGGCCAAATTAACTTTTAGGGCATCAGCCAGCTCCTCTGATGGTGACATAGATATCTTCCACATATCTGACATAAGTTCTTGGTTTCTGGTCTCTCCTAAAGGTCCTGTCTTCCACAGTGGCCATGAAGGTAGCATTATCATGTAAATTTGCTGCTCCCTTGACCCTTCCTGACCTTGCTGCATCCCATCACATTCAGCTATCCACCACGTACATAATGCAATTCTTAGGTCGAGTCATGCAAGGGATTTCTTTGGAAAATGAACTCAAGGTGTTTTTCTTTTATGGGGCTGATGTCTGGTTTTTCGTTATGCTAGAGGTGGATGAAATAACTGATCAAAGCTCCACGCACCCACGCACGCACATGTGTGTGTGTGTGTGTATATATATATATATATATATATATATATATATATATATATATATATATATATATATATATATATATAATTTTTTTTTTTTTTTTTTTTTTTTTTGGGGTGGGCAGAGTTTCTCTCTCTCACATTTTTGTTATAGGCGATCTCCTTTGTGGCATTGACTTCTTTGATGCAGACTTTTTCATATCTCCTGACTTCTGTTTTTAATACTTCTTCAACGTTCTGGATAAGTAGGCAGAATCGTGGTATGTTTTCCATTTATTTAAGATTGCTACGGGCCGTTTCGCTTGGATATCAGGCTTTTTCAAGCAGAACTAATACATTGAGATTCTCCCTTTCTATTTATACCAAGCCATCGACTGTAAGCGGATTATGGGAGATGTTAAAGTTTTTATTTACAATGTTTATTTTACAATACATTAGGGTGGTTAAAACTAATACAATATTTACATAATGTGTTATTACATAGTATATGTTGTTATAAGTATTAGTTTTACGTTCTATTTCTATTTCTTATGTTTCTTATGAAATTATCGATTTCTTAAATGCATTTGGATTTGGGTGTGTAGCTGTTCTCCGGGATGACCTTGACCCTTGTTTCTGGATAGTTCAGAGGGTAAACTTCTTTCGGCTTTCAGCTGTGTGTTTAAATTAGGCTTATTTGTGGCTATGCATACTGCTTCTGTGATTGTTATGTCCCGACATGAACCGCATCTGTATTTTATTTTAGTGTTGTCTGTCAAGTCTTGTAGCAATGGCTTCTTGTTATGTTTGTCTGTGTAGTGCTGGGAAATGGCTCCTGCGTTTCCGTGTGCTAGTAATCTCCCTCTAAGGGTAGTGGATGTTCTGCCAATGTAATTTTCTCTGGAAGGACTACATTCCTCCTTGGGGCAAATAAATTCATAAACTACATTGGTAGTCATCTCCTTCGGTGTGGGCGTGCATGTGCTATTTCTCATTACCAGTGATGCCAGTAAGCAGGGTTTGCAGTATACTCGTATGTTTATGTCGGTATAAGGGGGGTCATGGTTTGACGTTCTTCCTAATAATGCTACCTTCATATATATATATATATATATATATATATATATATATATATATATATATATATATATATCAAACCATGACTGCCCTTATATGACATATACATTGAGTATACTGCAAACCCTGCTTAAATATTATATATATATATATATATATATATATATATATATATATATATATATAAATATATATATATATATATACTACAAATATATATATATATATATATATATATATATATATATATATATATATATATATATATATATATATATATATATATATATATATATATATATATATATATATATATATATATATATATATATATATATATATATATATATATATATATATATATATATATATATATATATATATATATATATATATATATATATATATATATATATATATTTATATATATATATATATATATATATATATATATATATATATATATATATATATATATATATATATATATATATATATATATATATATATATATATATATATATATCGTTTTGCCATACATGTGTGGTTATGATGGTATTAACAGCTTTCCATTTTCTTGCAGAGAGTTTGCACTCCGGCTCATCCAGTGATTCGAAGAAAAGTTTGTTTTTCCACTCGCCTGGCGATTATCGGTACAGTTTCGTATCCCTTTTGGTAAGTATGGCGTCTCCTCTGAAAATTTCTTGTAAATCTTGACTCATCCTAACATATTCAGCGTTTTCTGTTTTAATTAGTCAACTGGCAACCTTTGTCTTATGCTGAGGAAATCGGAGTATTAAGTAAAATGGAAGAAATGTTGAAAATTTTCCTTTTTTTTTTTTTTTTTTTAAGAATAAAGAAGAGTTTTAAAGTGGAATGACTCTTATTCAGTAGTAACAGTAGAACAGTCATTGGGTTATAAATGAAGGACGTTGCTGAAATTATTACCATTGGGGGTTTAGAAAAAAAAAAAAAAATATGAGAACGTTTTCAAGAAATTAGTATTAAAACAATGGTATGGCAAGTAACAGCTTATACTTATTTCATTGGCTATTTCTGCTTCCAACAATGCCAAGGAGAGAGAGAGAGAGAGAGAGAGAGAGAGAGAGTCAGGAAAACAAATAAATGGAAGGTTCATTCAGTTACAGATGAATGTCGCTTAACTCTTTTAGTGGTTGCTTGTGTAAAAAAGACCCATAACCCTCCTGAGAACATAACCTTTCCTCTCATAGGTTCATCAGTGGAGATGGTATGATCCTTGAGAAAATAAATGCTAAATTTGCAAACCCTAATTTCATGTCTCAATGTCTACTCTTTCAGTTTACTTTTGGTAAAGCGAGTTAAACGTTATCCTTGTATTAATACGAAATCTTTCCTTGTAAGCTTTAAATCTTTGTTCACATTACCTCAGCCTCTTTTAAGGACTCATTCGGAGGAAAGCCTCCATCTAGGGACTTCTTATAAGTGCAATAACACTTACAATTCTAGCCTTATAGCCTGAATGGTGCTTTTAATTAGAACTTCACATTGGTTACAATGTTTTTATTGTTCACCAGGGGGAGAGTGACATTTTGGTGGCTGAGGTGGGATGACTTGCTTTTTTTTGTCGGTGTAGTTATTAACTTGCTTAATTTCTGTAATCCTTATACAAGTATCATTGCTGATTAGGGAGTATGACAAGTGAAAATTGTTCTATTTCATTGTTGTTGAATTGTGGAAAATGAATAATATGGTATTTTGGTTATTAATTTGCCGAATTTTCATTTTTATTAATATTCTGACAGTTATTAAAACTTCTCTTATTATTTTTTTTTTTTACCAATTTTGTAGGAGTGAGATTTGGTGTTAAAGGTAAATTGTTAAAAGACTGTGCCAAGAGGAAAGTGTGAAACTTGGAGAAAAAAAATTTAAGAAAGCTAAGGAGGAAGTAGAGTTACATAAAGTGAAAGCTAGTAGGCTTGTTGTACGTCAGAACATGGTTCTCATGGTCTTTCTAATCATCCTAGGCTTCCTCACTCAGATGAGTCCAGAGATTGTATCATTTCAAAGTTATGGAGGCCCAAAGTAAAGTCAATTGGATTCCCTATTAGTTGGAAATTAATATCAGCGTTGTTCTCGGGCAGCAAAGCTGTGGACGTCTATTCCTGATTGTTTTTTGGCGAAGTTTTCATATATAATTCGTTAAAGAATGCTATTTTGAAATAATTCTAGCTAATACTGGGATGCTTTCGTGCAATTTTTTCCTCCAGAAGATCTAAGCCAGGTGAGAGTCGATCAGTTTTTAACTTGTCATTTAGCTTAGAAATGGTTGTTTTTGGCAAAAGATTATGGAGCTTATGATGTTCTGAAAGGTTAGTTTTTGAGGGAGAAATTCATGATTTGTTTTAGTAGGTCTTTGCCAGTTTCTCAGGGGAAGGTACCATAAAAATTTTCAGAAAATGCCGAAGCTAATACATCAGTTTATCAGTTTATTATTATTCATAGCTGACAAAGTGTAAACTATTTACCATTTTTTAGAGGTTTTATCAGGAAAGACACAGCTAAATAAAGAGAAGCAGTCAACCTTCAAAATCACTTTCTACGTCACCTTAAAAACAGCAAATAAAAAACTAAAAAACTCACCTGTTGAAGGAGTGTTTTCCATTAATCAGTTCAGAGCAAACCAAATTAAATAAGGTCTCAGAAGTTACCAGGTCTACAGCTGCAACATAAAACAGCCGAGTTCTTTGGAAATCTAGTTCATGACTGCACAAGCAGTGCCAACGGAAGGATCCAGGGTCAATCATTACATGCTAAGGGCAAGTTGGGATCCTTCTCAGGTTACATCTGGTTTTCTTTAAACCGCAAGTAGCTGAAGATATGTGAAAACATTCCATTTGACTCGGGCAATGTTGGAGAAAAGCTTTTCATTGTCTTGAGAGATAGAGGTTGTAGTGGCGTAGCTGTATAGTGAAATCTACAGTAGATGAAAGCAACTAGTTACAAGAAATGTTCAGAGATATGTATTTGTAAATGGAATCATGCAGATAGCCGAAGAGGTTAATGTTAGTGATCTGATAGCATTTTAGACTGCAAAAGTTAATGTTCTCTGTATGTCAAAACACCTGTATGATTTAATTATAAGTAATCTAGATGGAGCCAGTCAGATCCAGATCCTCAACAGTGCAGAGGATAAGGCAGGGAAAGAGCTATAAAGTCCTTCAGGTGCTAAAGCAAAATGCTCAGGGAAAGAAAGAAAAGCAAGTACAGGGATTTGGACAATTGATGTTACTTTGGATGACCATGGGAGTTCATTACTTGGAGGCTAACGTTACGCATAGTTTATTATTATTATTATTATTATTATTATTATTATTATTATTATTATTATTATTATTATATGCTAAGGGCATGTTGGGATCCTTCCCAGGTTACATCTGCTTTTCACTGAAGCGGCAAATAGTTGAGGGTATATGAAAACATTCCAGTTGACTCTTATCGTCGTTGTTGTTGTTGTCTGAAAGAACACCATTATTACAAAATTATGACTCTTCCTTACGACACCGACTTTATGATAGCTGCCGTGTTTCTGACGCATTTCATTATATCATTTAGATTATAAAATTTTTCTTGTCAAAATGTAAATGATTCCCATATTTACTATGGTTTGTTGGTTTACTTCCGTATGAAATTTGTTCATTATCATTAACTCGGCTGCCTGTCTATGCGCATAAAGCCATTAATATTTTTATTTTTTTATTATTATTTTCAGCATAACACCCACCTTCAAAAACTGGCAATAATACTGGGTATCCTCGGAGGTCTGCTGTTACTCCTGGGAATGATATATGCGATGTTCGGAAACAGTGGCTTCAAAGGACTCATTCTCATCGTTCTGGGAGGTTAGAAAGTTAGGATAATATCCATAAGACCGAGTCCCTTGCGTGGGTAGCGTAGCCAGTGCACCTCATGCAATGGACTGTAGGCATTACTTAAGGTTCTTTGCAGCGTCCCTTCGGTCTCTAGCTGCAACCCCTTTCGTTCATTTTATTGTACCTCCTTTCATATTCTCTTTTTTCCATCTTCTTTTCCACCCTCTCCTAACAATTGATTCATAGTGCAATTGCGCGGTTTTCCTCCTGTTACACCTTTCAAACCGTTTCAGCACTGGATGACCCCATAGGTCCCAGTACTTGGCACTTGGCCTAAATTCTATGTTCAATTCATTTCATAAGACCGAGTGCGTTGCAAGAATCCATCTCACAAAAAATGTTAACTTGCAAACCAGGATAATCACGATTCTCTGGCTGTTCTTAATATGAACTCACTGCAGGCTGCCTTGTGATATGTAGTTAAGTGGTATTAGTTGGTTGTTATCCGTTTCTGTATCCAGAATTCTTAAATAGGGTGTATCATAATTTCAGATTTTTGCTGAAAACAAATAAGGAGCAGAGTGCTCATACTGTATCAGTAAAAATGATATTAGGATTAGGTAGAAAGAGAATGCTGTTAAAACTAAATTTTTTACATTAAATCGGACAAAATTTTTATTACTCCCTAACTCAGGCCCTTCCATGCCATCTTGGAAATCCCTTTAGAAACCACTGCCTTGACATGTTTCATTCTTTGTAGTATAAGTTGCCTCTCTTCTGCTTATTACTGCAGATTATCCTATTTTGGTGCTCAGTATTAAGTAAAAAGTCACTGGTTCCTCTTTATCAAGCGCTCTCTCAAAATATCTGTTTAATTTCTTCTTTGGTTATTCCCTTCGAATTCCTTTTATGTCTCATTCGGTGAGATCCCAACTGTTTGTTATGGGCCATAGTTATTATATTTATACCTTTCCATCTGCCAGTGTTATTTTAATCTCTTTAACATATACTTCAAAACATCAGACTTTTGTATTATCTAACTTTCAAGATTTCTTTTGCTGTATTTGCTCAATAATGTTCATGTATTCTATAACAAAATGTTTTGCGTTTTTGAAACTTTACCATCAAAATTATGTTTGTGAAATGCAGATACAGTCTCGGTATTCATAAAAGCTGAAACCTTTAATATTCTACACTACCTTGCTTCCATGATATAAACAACCCTACAGTAAACTTCTAAGCTTTGCAGGCAATACAATTTCTCAAAGGCTCCTCAGCGATGCGTTCTTGAACACTTAAAAAAAAACCCACTAAAATCCATGTTTTCTTTGAATTCCAATTGTTCTTTCTTAATCTGCATTAATTTCAGTTTTCTGAAACGTATTAGGTTTATATTTTAGAAATTCTTATGAATCTGGTACTACAGATATCTGGGATATAACACACTTTGTAATGTTTTAGGTCAATGTATTTTTAACTTGGTGCATTTTTCATGTTTCTCAACTTTCTTTGATTTAGCATTTCCAAATATGTTAAACTACCACTTGTCAAGAGATCAGTGATATAAGAACTGTATACTTCTAGAACTCTTGAGATTTAAAACTTCTAAGAAAAATATTTGTCGCAGAAAACATAGATTTTTATCAGTAACCTCAAAACCTTTAGCCACGTTGTTTTGGTCTAATTTTATGAATTTGGAAGTAATATAAAGCTCATTTTCTTTTTCTGTACCTATTAATCGTAATTGAGTTTCAAAAGAATGGTCACTATAATAATAATAATAATAATAATAATAATAATAATAATAATAATAATAATAATAATAATAATTTCTTTTATGAATTTGCTGTATTAGCGAATTTATCTTAATAGTGTCTTTTCTATCCTCTTATGATTCGCTTTTTTGTTAGTCAGTAACTGGCCGATATTCATGTTGGAAAAACACTGTGCGGAATATTGGAAGTCTTTTTATTAAAATATCCAATAATCAGGTAAGGTACCGTCGAGCGGTCGAAACATGTCGACGGTACCTAGAATAGAACCTGAACCCAGACGAACGATTTCTGATTGGATATTTTAATAAAAGACTTCCAAATTCCGGTCCTTTTCAACATGAATATCGGCCAGTTACTGACTAACATCGCTGAGCCTGAAAAGCGAATCATAAGGAGGATAGAAAAGACATATATAAGATAAATTCGCATAATACAGCCATCCTTTTTAATAAGACCTGTTTAAAAGAGGGTCTACTCCTTAATAATAATAATAATAATAATAATAATAATAATAATAATAATAATAATATTATTATTATTATTATTATTATTATTATTATTATTATTATTATTATTATTATTATTATTATTAATGATTCTTTCCTTCCTTTCTTTCACTTTAGCTCTTGCACTGTTGATAACTATCATCATAGCTCGAAGGACATGTTTCGATGCCAAAGCTGATGACCCGACCCCAACCTCAGCCAACGTTCCTGACATGTTCGAAGGGCCGGGTACCGCTGTTGACACTATGCCTTCTAGCTCGGTTAATGTTTTTGAAACATCCGTCCAGGTCCACATTTACCGGGAGGCGCAACTGCCCATCAGTTGCTATTCAAACAGCACTAACTACCCGAGGCAACGGGACTACAACCATCGATTTTCGACTTTTTCCAGGGAGGACTTGGATTCCTCACAGGGAGTTTCAGGCAATGCTGTGGTCCAGGTGACGTATGCCCCACCTTCAAATACGAACTCTGGTGAAGACCCTCCTTCCTACGATGAACTCTTTAGCCAAAGAAGTTAGCCCATCTCGCGGACAGTTCTTATCATGCCAATACTTTTTGGCACGGTGATTCGTTAACATTCTTTAAGTTGTAATTTTATCATCTGTTAATTAATATTTGTTATACAGATTATTTATATATTCTTTGGTGAACCTTTATTAATGTATAGACATTTCCTGTCTAACTGGCAATGTAATTTACCTCAGTCTTATGTCCATTATTGTAAATGGGGACATTTATGTATAGCTATTTTGTTGATGAATTTTTCATATTAAAAATCCATGAGGTAAAAATACTCATTATGTATTCATTTCGAACAACCTTTCAATGACGTGTGTAAAAAGTATGCTTCAAGAGCAGCGATAAAGGAAACTCCTCTTCAGTTTGTTACGTAAATGTTATAAGAGAAATTAACATTAGCGATAAGTTTTATTCTTTTCATAAATAAACAGAGACTAGAGCATCCAGGAACGGTAATGATAAATTACTGTTCCTGGATGTTCTAGTCTCTAGGAATGAACAAGGTTTTTATACAGGGATTTATAGGAAAGACACTTTTACAGGTTTGGGTACGAATTTTTATAGCTTCTGTCATTTTAATTATAAATGAAACTCCATTTCTACTCTCCTCCACAGGGCCTTTACACACTCATCGAATTGGATGACCTTCCATGAAGAGATCGTAACCCTGGCTAACTACTTCAAAAACAACTGCTTTCCTCAAAAGCTCCTCTTCAGGGCTTTAAAAAGGTTTTTAAATCAAAATTGGAAAAACCCACGGCCATCCACACTGTACAAAAAATGAAAATGTTTGCAACGTTCCCTTACCTATATGATGATAATTTTAGGAAAAAATGTGTAAATTTATTTCAGAGAGAACTGTCTGCCTTGAACCTAAAATTAATCCCAAAAAATACCTTCGCGCCTTCGGGTCCTTTTTCAAGCTCAAGGACAAACTTAGTCCGTTGCTTACATCCAACGTCGTTTACAAGTATACTTGCTCTAGGTGTAACCAGGGGGCTTACGTTGGATGTACCAGAAGACTGCTGAGGGTACGCATAGACGCCCATAGAGGAGTTAGCTTCAGAACCGAGAGCAGATTGTCCAACTCAGAACAATCCAACATAAGGAACCATTCCAAATTATGCAAAACATCCATAGACAACAAAGATTTTCGAATAATAGGACAAACACAGAAAGACAGAGACTTAACAACTTTAGAGTCCATAATGATAAAAGTAACAGTTCCATCATTAAACACCCAAACATCATCTAGTCAGCTGTTTATTGCTTGATGGTCCTATTTGCCTTATTTTCTCCTTGCCTTGTTTTCTCCATTTTATCCATTTTTGTTTTATTTTGTATTTTTCTCTCCTTGTTTCAATAGTTTCGTTTTAGCTCCCGTCTCGGTAGGTCCTTTTAGCGTCAGGGTGCCTCTGATATTTTTAAAAGAATTAGCATTTTAAATGAGATAATAAGGTAGTGTTTTTCATTAGTTATAATAAATGTTTTTATGAATAATTATTGAGTCAACTCGCTGCATTTCAGCCTTGAAGATGCAACGAAGTAGTTGTGAAACGTCGGGATTAGCAATAAACTGCCAACTGTATCGAGTGCCTTTCCTGGACGCCTACGAGTATACACACACACACACACACACACACACACACACACACACACACACACACACATATATATATATATATATATATATATATATATATATATATATATATATATATATATATATATATATATATATATATATATATATGTGTGTGTGTGTGTGTGTGTGTGTGTGTGTGTGTGTGTGAAATCTACAGGTCACTTTATTACCAGATACATATGCAACTGTAATATTGTAATGCCCTCTTAACTTTCTCGAATTCTTCGCGCTTTTTTTGGATACGCCTGTCACTACAAAGCCTTAAGATCCAAGTGCAAGAAACATGAAGAAATTCTGATGTGCGGTAGCGGGAAACGAACCCGGGTCCGCTAATCAGAACGAGGTACCAGGTCGATTAGCGGACCCGGGTTCGTTTCCCGCTACCGCACATCAGAATTTCTTCATATTTCTTGCACTTGGATCTTAAGGCTTTGTAGTGGCAAACCATATAAAAAAAGTGCGAAGAATTTGAGAAAATTAAGAGGGCATTGTGGCTATTACAGTTACACACACACACACACACACACACACACATATATATATATATATATATATATCTGTATATATTTACAAATATATGAATGTATCTATCTATCTATCTACCTATCTATCTATCTATCTATCTATATATATATATATATATATATATATATATATATATATATATATATATATATATATATATATATATATATAATAATAATAATAATAATAACATGAAAATTATATCAGCATGGTCAGCGTTATAATTTCCGTTGGTTTTCCTCACACAAGTTGTTACCAGTAAAATAAATGAGATTAACCTAAACCCTGTTATTCCTGTATTAATATGTACAAATGTTTCACAAATACACTCTAGCATCATCAGGAAGAACTCCCACAAACTTTGCAAGGGTTAGTTTGGATTATGAATACCTAAGTTATAATGAAGATCAAGACTCTGAGATTAGCATGGAAGGGACAAGGCTGAACCGAGTAGAAAATTTAAGTATCTTGGTTCAACGGTGGCTGATGATGGAAATTTGGATGTAGAAATAACACACAGAGTGCAGGCTGGATGGAAAAATTGTAGAAAGATGTCAGGTGTCTTGTGCGACTGCAGAATCAATATAAAGGTTAAAGGAAGAGTGTATAAGACAGTAGTGAGACCAGCCCTAATGTATGGAACTGAAGCATGGCCGGCAAAGAGAGTGCAAGAGAAGAAATTCGATGCGGTAGAGATGAAAATGCTCAGGTGGATGTGTGGAGTAATAAAAATGGACAGGATCAGAAAAGAAAGAATAAGAGGAAATACTAAAGTCGTAGAACTATCAAAAGAAGGCCTAGGAAAGAAGACTGGCCACGTGATGGAAGAGACAGACAGGAGGAGTGAGAGTGATGCAGATGGAGGTGCCTGGTGGGAGAGCAAGAGGAAGACTCACGCGAAGGTAGATGGGTGTAGTTAGAGAAGATCTGAGAGACAAACAATTGTCTCTCAGATGTGTTTGACCGAGCCGGGTGGAGGAAAGCTGTCAGAAACATCGACCCCACATACAAGTGGGAAAAGATGCAGAGAAAGGAGAAGTTTGCATTATGATTCATGGATGTAAAGTAGCGTCATTGACCATAGTAGTTGTAACGCCACAAAAATCCCAATAATTAGCAAATTAATCATGGATGTTCGAGAGGGGTACAATTCAACCACAAATATTTCTGTTTGACTGCAAAGCAGATCAGTGGCACACCCTTATAATTCGCTAAAGGTGATAACAGTGAACACGAAGACAAGAAATAACTTCTTCCTAGATATCAACATTTCCTCCCTATTGTCTTGTACTGTGTTTTGACTAAAATGCAAATCCATAACTACCTGGCTCTTGTTACCTTGGGTGATGTGGTTTACGTTTAGTCATCAACTAGGTTCTGTCTACTGTATAATGAAGGCAATTTATAACCATTTTGGTTATCTTTTTTTACTATAAAATTCTTCTTTATCCTCTAATTTACATACAAAATGTTTTTCTGACATCAATACTTTTTGGACTTTCATGGTAAAACGGAAAAGCGGCAACCTGAAGAAGTGGTGATACCTCCATCTGTGTACTTAGATTTTAAAGCCCAAGTGCTTATGTAATCATCATCTCTTATTTATATTGCAGGTTAAAGGAGAATAAAAATCAGGAATTCTAATCTTAGCCACTAAACTTTGATCGACAGGCGCTGTGAAATTGTTACCGACACAAAAGGAATAAAGGAATGAATGATGCAATTCATTACCACATTCAACATTTATATAAAAATTACTAACAAAAATGAATATATATAAATGTTCACTTAATTACATAATTTCAGTCAGAAGTCATAGAATTCTGTTAAAAGTCTTTTAGCCACTTACAACTAAGAATTCAGTCAGCATAGCGAAAAAAGACTCTATGAGAATATAAAAACAACGTGGATCTTTTGACAGTCACAATTAAGTGACTAACGAAAATTGCGTTGGAATTCACTTTTTGCTAAACAACTCATCATAGGAGGGAGGGTGTTCATCGGTCTTATTGTTCAGGGGTGGAGCAGAGGGCATACTGCTAGCACTGTGTGACACTATATGAGTTGGTAAGCCGAAGTTGTCCGTAAAGAAAAGCGAATGTCGGTAACTGTAACCCAGATCCTGTCCACTGTATTCACTGGAAGAGGTCCAGTTGGGATTCTGTGGCTGCTGGTCGACTGGAACCCGGGGCTGAGTCTCGACCACCCCGGCGGAAATCGACGGAATGTCGTTGTAATCTGAACACGCCCGGTTGGATATGATGACAGCAGTTGCCATTGAAAGTGCTGGAAATAATAATAATAATAATAATAATAATAATAATAATAATAATAATAATAATAATAATAATAATAATAAATTTCAAAGTTCTACCGATGGAATGTAAGTCAGGTATAGTGGAACCGTCATCATTGGGTTTCTGACAAAATAATTTCAAATTCAGGTAAACATAATTATATCATTTTTATCATGTCCTCATAATGCAATCTGTTTCATGAGTTCAGGCACAAATAAAATTATCAAATTTATGAAAATAAACAAAGATAAAAACATGAATAAAAAGGAGTCTAAAGGCTAGACTTCGTGCTTAATAAAAATATGGAACGCATTGGGTTTCTGAAAAAAAAGTAAAAGAGAAAAAATACATTTAAGTAAATATGAATATCATGTTCTCATAATACAGTCCTTTTCATGAGTTTAGGTACAAAATTATAATAGTTTATAATACTAGTCTAGCTTTTCGAGTTCTTAACTACTTGTAACTAAGGTTAAGATAACGTTTATGTAATGTTTTCTACCTTATTGCAACAAAACTTTATAAAACCATAAACTCTACAGACTACACCAATACCTCAAAGAATGCATAAGCCATGCCTAACCTCATCAAACTAAATAATTCTAAACCCACTGAAAGCAAGTTTGTGACTCACTGTAGGTAACTACTCTTCTTAGGTGCAATAATTATCTCTTTCGCGGTTACCATCGTCTATATGATTCCTCTGTAATCCATAAAGAATGACACACAAAGGATGCATCTAAATTACAACATAAAACAAGTCATAAAACACACGTGAGTAACTGATCCCACAGTCATCACAAACAGGTCGAATGGAAGTTTAAGACTTATTGATAATGCTAACTTGTGCTTCATATGATTATCCTGTATTGGCCAAAGGATCTTTCACCACATAAGGTCGTTGACCTGTTTTCAACCTTTTCGTGATATGTATGCGATAATCTTCCGGCGTGTGTTGAAGACATGTTTCACCGTAGTGTGGCGCACCCTAATGCTTAGTCTCTGAGGATTCAAGTAGTTCTTTGTGCAAACGAGTGTCAAAACCTTCCTCTGAAAGAATTAATTCTTTTCTCCTAACCTCCCAGAAGGATGAGTATGAGTCCTCCAAGGCCGCTGATTCCAAAGATCGCCGAAACGATGCCAGCCATCATCAGCAGGCTCCCGAAACCACCAATTATTATGGCCTTTTTCCTTGTTCTGTTCCTGTGCTGAAAAAGAAAAGGAAAGTTATTATATATTCTCAATGTAAAAATAGTGAAATGGTAATAACAACAATGAAAACTAACAAAAGCCTAAGGCTTCAAAACATCTTTTGGTCAAAGACATTTAAGGAGACACTGAGCAGAATGTATTTATTTAAATTTCGAATTTACTCGAAATTGTACGCATGTGCATGCAAAATGTCGATGTGATAAAAGGAGCTGGATGAACTGCGGTCATGAACAATTTAGACAAACATTCAGTGGAAATAAAGTAGCCCTGGAAAAGTTTGCAAATGTCAGTGTACGTAGCAATAACTTTCACTAAAATCCACAGGGAAGGTGTATTTAAAAACTGAGCAAAAAAAACCTTGATGCACTGAGAAAAAATAATTTTTCTCTTTCAAAATGCCAGTCAAACACAACTAAAGTTATGAACCTGGGATTCACTGAAGGCATAATACTTACTATGAGTGACTGAAAACTGAACTGAGCAAAAAAAAAAACCTTGATGTATTGAGAAAACATATAATTTTTCTTTTTCAAAATGCCAGTCAAACACAAGTAAAGTTATGAACCTGGGATTCACTGAAGGCATAATACTTACTATAAGTGACTGAAAACTGCTCTGCATGTGACCCGGCGAGTGGGAATCCAAATTCTCTGCAAGGAAGAGTTCAAGACAAGGTTAGCATCTTAAGCAACAAACGCAAGGACACGTGCGTACCGCACACGCATAAGCATGCACAAGCATAAATATATATATTTATATGAATAAATAGATAGATGTATGTATATATTTATATATATATATATATATATATATATATATATATATATATATATATATATATACATATATATATATCTTCTTCTTCGTTTAACGTGCTTTTATACCCATTTTTATATGGGGTATATTGTGCCTTCTTTATTGGGGTATATAACCTCGACCGGCTGCCCTGCCTGACATCGTGACCCCGATATTTTCATGTTAAAACAGCCCTCCCTTTCTTCCATCAAGGAGAAGGGTAGTCCACAGAAGACGTAAGATGTCTGTTATGTTTTTAGAAGATGTCGGAGTGGCTTTGTTTATGTGTGTATCTGCAACATCCATTTGCTTTCAGAGACCTATCCGTTGATTACATACGTAATCCCGGGATGTCTCAGATAGCAAAAATGGATTGCCTCGCCTATATATATATATATATATATATATATTTATATATATATATATATATATATATATATACACATATATATGTATATATATATATATATATATATATATATATATATATATATATATATATATATATATATATATATATATATATATATATATACACACACATATATATATATATATATATATATATATATATATATATATATATATATATATATATATATATATATATATATATATACAAATTTTTTTCTATTAATGGGTGTCTTAAGAGGCTAATTTTCCGTGCATATACTAACCATTTTTGAAATAATTCCTTAGCTCTTTGATCCCCTCTGGCCTGACTGCAACCTACAAACTCCCTAATGGGTGGCTTCAGAGAAAAAGATCTAAATAGTCGCAGCCACTACAGCGTTCACCCCATTTTCAAAAGACTTCCGCATCGTGACATGGGAAACTCATAAGTAACAGGTTTACCCCCTACAGATTCCAAGCCACTCACCTCTTTTTTCCCCATGATTAGTCATTGAGCTTGAATATTAAGAAATGCATTCGAACAGTATATTCTGATACCCTTGTTAATTAAGTTTTGTTTCACTCACTTTGTTACACCCCTGTCCTGACTCCTCCTAACACTTAGGAATTATACATTGTCCATTGTCTCCATCCGACCAGTCCACCTCATAAAACTCGTTCGTTTTTATTAGCCTTTTTTTTTTCTTTTCGTAATTTTACCTTTATCTATCACCGTTTCACTTCTCATTCCTCAACGAATGATACGTTGCACGTCAATATATTCATCTTTTTCCTTTCTATTTGCAATCAGCATTCACACTACCTTTCGTTTAAAGTAAAATTTTCTTCGTTATCCCTTTCCATTCTTCACCCTGAGCTTTTATCGACATCTCACATTTCTTCAAAAACCTTTGTCTACCACACACCTGTTTTGTGATCACCAACGTAAAACCATCTTCCTTGACTTGTCACACACAAGGTCAACACTTAATCGGCTACACAGCACAAATAGTGGATGAAGTATTAACTTGCCGTTTCTCAAGTTACTGGTTCAAATATCCAATGAGAAAGATATTTTTAGTGCTTATTTTCACGCAAGACTCCTTGCTTAAAATGCATCCCACCATTTATTACAGATACCTCAATTCTTATAAAAATAATTTTATTCTCCTACTCCACCACTCAAAACAACATTCATTTCTGAAACTTTCTGATTTTTATAATTTTCATAAAAATTCACCGGCAAAACATTGATTTTCAACTGTCCCCTCTTATAGTTTTCGCAAACTCACCGGTCTCTGCAGTCTTTCTTATCTATCACTAATGAATTATATCATCTGCCGACTTACCTGCATTTGATAATCGTATTTCCTTTTCGTATCCCTCAAATTTGCACCTATACCTGCAGTCCTTTCCTTACTTCAGTTATCAGTCTATCCATACAAACGTAAAACAGCCTTAAACACTCACTTGCATTCCACATAAATCGCTCTCACGCCTACCTATTTTAACACAAGCATTGCTCCCCAAAAAACTATGGCATTCGCCAAGTTTCATCAGTACCTTAACCACAGCTCCGTCAAAATAATCGTACGCTTTTTTGCAGATTCACGAGTGTCCTTTACAACTACTCATTCTGCTTTTTAGTTTTCTGTAAAAGAAAACTATTGTGCCGTCTTTGTCTGTCCGTCCGCACTTTATTCTGTCCGCCCTCAGATCTCAAAAAACTACTGAGGCTAGAGAGCTGCAAATTGGTACGTTGATCATCCACCCTCCAGTCATCAAACATAACAAATTGCAGCTCTTTAGCCTCAGTAGTTTTTATTTAATTTAAGGTTCAATTAAGCCATAATCGTGCTTTTAGCAACGATATAGGATAGGCCACCACCGGCCCGTGGTTAAAGTTTCATGGGCCGCGGCTCATACAGCATTTAACCGAGACCACCGAAAGATAGATCTGTTTTCGGTGACCTTGGTTATACGCTGTAGGAGCTGTACAGAAAACTTAATTGTGCCTAAGAACCTTCGGCGCATTTTTTACTTGTTTAACTTTGATCCGATTTTTTTGTTTAAATCTGAATTATACCCTATCACTTTTTTCGACATCCATCAGGTTTTCTCAATCAAAACCATACTATACCATACAATTCGCATATGTACTACCAATAGGATCTAAAAGTCCAGCACTTATTCCTTTTAAACAGAACAAATATCATTCATTTAATCCATAATGTTTGAGTCCCTTCTAGACATACCATACACATATAGGTTATCCATTCACTTATGATATCACCACAGCATCAAAGTATTTCACCTGAAATTCCTTCCCATATATATATATATATATATATATATATATATATATATATATATATATATATATATATATATATATATATATATATATATGTATATATATATATATATATATATATATATATATATATATATATATATATATATATGTGTGTGTGTGTGTGTGAATTTAATGGTAAGACATCAACATTATTTGAATGCCTTTACAGAAAATGAAATTAATTTCATCACTTTCAGATATTTAAAGTAAACGCTTGTTGATTTACCTAAAACATTCTACCATGTACGATCTAAAACTCGGTGAATTATTGCGTGGTATGTCACTTCTTTTTTTTTTATATAGAAAATTCTTCTAGGTGCTGTTAGAGAGAGAGAGAGAGAGAGAGAGGAGAGAGAGAGAGAGAGAGAGAGAGAGAGAGAGAGGATGGCAACTCATTAAATGCTTATGAAATCTAATGACTGAGTCTTATAACCTGTCGACAAAGGGGCGGTTTCCTAACGCACGTGGCATACCACCGTAACTCCACAGAAAAGTTGATGTGGTAACCTGTATCTTTCTTTACTTCCTGCCAGCCAGATTCTCTCATGAACTCTGCCAAATTTCTTCTAAAAATAAGACAGTGAACAGCATTCTTCTAAACGTTTTCATTCTTTAAAGGCAATTTGAGGTATTGCAGGTGATAAGTTGTGCAGTTATAAATATGGGTTAACAACATTCGTTTTAACATCAAGAAACATTATAAGATAGATTAGCACCACTATAAAGTATTCTTGAACAGCAACTGAAGGGACAGACTAAATTTTTAACAGAATGGGTAAAAAGACATTAAATAGGCGAATCCATGTCTTCTCGGATAGTACACCTCGATAGTTTTACACATGATAGTTTTATATAATTTAAAATATTGAACCATAAATAACACTTTAATGCCGAATTAATTTTACCTTGGGATAAGGAAATTGTATATAATAATTCCTTTTATCCCGATCAGGATTAGAAACAATGCCTTCTGGAGTTAGAGGAGGCTGGCTATGACGATAAACTCTCGGCAATCAGTGACGGGAGGATTATTATGTCCAGGTTCCTTTGTGTTTAAATTAGTACGAAGGTTGTTTGTGGCCTGATACTTGAAAATAAGCACACACACAAGTATATATACACATACATATATATAGTATATATGTGTGTGTATGTATATATATATATACACACATATGTATGTATACTATAAGTATATATATATTATGATTTTATACTAAATGAAAACTGAAGTAAACCAAAGCAACTGGGATATTTAATTTAATGCTATATTACACACACATTATACTCTAAGTATATATATATATATTATGATTTTATACTAAATGACCTGGGATATTTAATTTAATGCTATTTCACATTTCCTCTCGATATTTTATGACCCAGCCACTCCAAACAACGCGTCAATGTGGACATTTCCGTATTGTTCCTAGCTATAAACAAAGAACAAAAAAAAAAAAGATATGCCATTGTGTCACCACTGACATGAACACTCAGCACTTAAAGACCTTCGTCTCTTTGTTTTCATAAACTGCAGGAAGCTTGCACTACTCCGGTGCCAGCGTGAGTAGAGGCGAAATGGCTCTGGCACTGAACCCCACGTCTACCTGTTCCCCCGTACCTCTTTACAGCAGCAAAGTCGTGACGTAATGGTTGTTGAGAGTGGACCACTTTCTCACTCACTTTCACTCTTTACTTCCACTGTAATGACTAATACATCCTCTCCAGCAGGCAGGTACTGCCATACTTAAGTGAAACATACAACGATACTCACCAGAACTTTCACTACGAGACGAGTAAGAAGACATTTCAGAGAGCGCAATGTTTTAATCTAACACTGAGGAGGAGAGCTAGCAGCCAGCCACTACTTTACCCATGCGCAAATGCCCGCCAACTTGCAGGGCGATTGTTGACTCTCTTGTATTTGTTTTGTTTTCAAGTGCAAAGCTGTTGCATCATCTTATGTCATGCTTACGTTGAAGCAGTAGACTATTCGTTCTATTACCTAGGTATAGTTCTACGAGCAAAGATAATAAAGCCCATTAATTCTAGATTAATTATCTTTTTTTTTTACAAACTACAAAGTGACATTATAACTCAACCCTCTGAAACTATCGGATTAGGTAAAGTTTAGATGAACGTCATAGTGAGGTGTATCCAAAAAACCTGGATGCGTAATGTTGAGTGAATGAACTTTCCGAGAATCAAGTTTATTAGCAGTTACGCTTAATATTTTTCCCTTTTTTTTTTTTTTTTTAAGATGGATGATGGATTGTCTATTCCAGTTAGTGTGAAAATATAAATTTATATATATATATATATATATATATATATATATATTACGATTATATATATTCCGTTAGACATAACTCTACATATAAATATAAATATATATATATATATATATATATATATATATATATATATATATATATATATATATATATATATATATATATATATATATATATATATATATATATATATATAACTACGACGAAGTTGAAGTCCAGTTATACGATTGTTATAAGCTTGCATTAATCAGCATCAAAACAGGAGAAGTTGGGAGAATGAACGCTTCTAATGTTCAGTAGACGAAGGCTCAAAGGACCCGGTGTATGAGTGTATAGGAAGAAAAGGAAGATTGCTGAATGCTGCTGGGCCGTAGGTGGAACAACCATTATTCCTGAATTCCGTCATTATCTCACACTGCTCCCATAGTGGGGTAATGCAGTCAGTGCACCTCACGTGTTGCACTTTAGGCACTAGTGAAGGGTATTTGCAGCATCCCTTCAGCTCCTAGTTGCACGCCCTTTTTAGTTTTCTGTAAGAGAAAACTATTGTGCCGCCTTTGTCTGTCCGTCCGCCCTCAGATCCTAAAAACTACTGAAGCTAGAGGGCTGCAAATTGGTATGTTGATCATCCCTACTTCATTCATCAAACATACCAAATTGCAGCCCTCTAGCCTCAGTAGTTTATATTTTATTTACGGTTAAAGTTAGCCATAATCATGCATCTGGCAACGATATACGACAGGCCACCACCGGGCAGTGGTTAAAGATTCATGGTCCGCGGCTCAAACAGCATTATACCGAGACCACCAAAAGATAGATCTATTTTCGTTGGCCTTGATTATGCACTCTACAGAAAACTCGATTGCGATAAAGAAACTTCGGCGCATTTTTTACTTGTTATCTTTTTACTTTACCCCCCATTCCCGTTTTCTGAAATCTTGCAATTATACTTCTCTAACTATTACTTTCTAGTCAGATGTGGGGGTTTCTTCCAGTTCCACATTTAGATCCTGATACTTTATCTCCAGTTTGCTGTCCAGCCACTTCAACTTCCCCTTTTGCGTTGTCTCAAGCGCTGAATGGCCGAAAGTATCCCAGTGTTTGACCTCGCAGCCTTAGCTCTATAGAACTGAATTAATTAAAACCTCACAGATAGTGACATAGTGATGGGCATTCTCTGAAAATTAGTTTTTATATAAAACTGAAAAAGATGAAGAAAGAATGTTATGACGTTACTGGTGTAAGGCAGAAGAGTGTTGAAATATTGCATTATACCGCTTACGTAAAGATATATCAAAGTAAAGCGGTCGGGGCAGGATATATCCATCGTGATTGTATTGGTAATTTCTAGGGCGGAAAAGAAAGTATAGAGCTTGATTTTTTCGTTTGCAGTGAATACATCAACCTACATTCCTTTCAGGATACTATGTTCTGCACATGCGCGTTCACGGACATGAATACATATAAAACAGGAACGGTGCTGCTGCGGAAATTTCTTGCCATTTTCTAAAAGAATAACAAATGTTGGGTAAATCGTAATTTTAAGAACAATGGCAAATCATTAGCTTATACAGTATACTGTATTTTCAGATTACTGTTTATCCGGAATACAGTAAAAACTGATCTTTTCCATTTCTTCATATATTTTTTTTAATACCTGAGTACCGCATGACTTTTGTCTAGTAATCATTAGGGTGGAAAAGGTGCGTATAATATCAGAGCCAATGCCATTCACTGGGTTGTCTGTTGTTGTGTTGTACTTGATAAGGTTTGGGCAATAAAGTGTTTCTCTTCGTGTAAACTTTCTTGTCCCCGAACTTCAGTATAACTCGACAAAGGTTACAAGTCCCCTTAATGGAAATATACTACTTGATCGTTATATTCTAGCAACAGTTATGATATTATATTGTGATTATGACGCTGCAAGAGAGAGAGAGAGAGAGAGAGAGAGAGAGAGAGAGAGAGAGAGAGAGAGAGAGAGGGGGGGAAACAAAATCCAAGTAGGCTACTGTGTGTTCTCATTAACCCAACGGCCTAACCAATATTCTAACGGTAAATTCGTCGTTGGTGAGTGTACCGAGACGTCGAACTAGAATGCAGAACGGTTCATTCCGTGCTACAGCTGAATCTGTTATCTTTTTTGGTGCAGTCAACGACGCTAATAAACCAGTTTATATATATAAATGCAATAGCATGTTTTATTGTTGATCTGAATTCACAGACCAACTTTTATGAACTAGCTGGCTGAAATTACCTGAGAACGTATTGTGGGTGAGAGAGTCAAGTTCAGTGTTGGGTGACATTCAATGTCTTCCCTGAATAGAAAAAAAAGTATCCTTCGTTGTGGTTGATTGGTTGGCTTAGATAAGGCTGCATTCTGTAGCACAGTCCCTGGCCCAAAGGCGACTTGTGAATGGGGTTGAGATGTTGAAGGTCAATAAGTGGTCTGGTGTGCATCTCTGGACTCGGATCGCACCAACAAAGATATAATTGGCTAACAGTATGTAATTTACACAATTTATTTTAAACAGAAAGCTTCAGGAAACAGAACAGAACATAAAACATATGAAATTTAAGAAAAGACATTAAAAAATATCTGGATCTCCTGTGAGCAAGGCTCCACAGATGATCAGGTTCCCACGACATAAACACCGTCACGTCCGCTTAGCTTCGAAGAGATTGAATCTCTTTCGATTACTCAAGAGGAGATTAGATATCAGATTAAATGACATTTATCAGAGTGCGTTAATGAGCGACATTCGTGAGTATAACGGTCTGAATAATGACGGTTTATGATATTATTGTCACCATTATAATCTTCATCATTGTTTTTATCAATCATCAGCACAGCTGCCATTATGTTATTTTTATTGTGATTTTAGTTTTTCTTGTTACTAACCAACTGATTTTACTAAGAGTGTGCAAATGTAAGATCATTTCGATCTATCAGTCCGTGTACAGACATACATACCGTACATATATACACACAAACATATATATATATATATATATATATATATATATATATATATATATATATATATATAGATATATATATATATATATATATATATATATATATATATATATATATATATATATATATATATATATATACATATATAAATACACACATATACACACACAATATATATATATATATATATATATATATATATATATATATATATATATATATATATATATATATATATATATATTCACGTTTGTGTGTGTTTACGTGTTACGTGTGTTAATCCAACACCTGGAAGAGAGAAAAATTGAAAATTTCCGGGAAAGAAGCCTATATGAAACTAATGAAACTACCGCTAATCTAGGTAAGGTTTACTTTCTGTGCGAAACAGACTGACAACAATTTTCGTGAAACATAAACAGGAAAACACGAAAATATTAATGAAAGACAGCTAACTAGATAAGACAAAAACATCTCATTCTGGAAGAGATGAGTGCGTCAACTAAAATTATATTTGAGGTTTCTTTTTTGTGAAGCGTAAAGCGTTTTTAAGTATTTTGTCATTGAATGGAATAAGTAATTATGGCTAAACAGTCATCCGCGTTCACACACACACACACGCACACACACACACAATTACGCACATGAAAGGGCTTTCCATATGAAACGATTCGAGACACAATAAGTTCAAGGAAACTGGAAACGCATACATGCACACAGTATATATATATATAAATATATATATATATACATATATATATATATATATATATATATATATATATATATATATATATATATATATATATATATATATACACACACTCACACACACACACACACACACACACACACACATATATATATATATATATATATATATATATATATATATATATAGTATATATATATACAGTATATAATGTGTGTATGTATACGTTTCCTTGAACTTATTGTTTCCTGAATCGTTTCATTTGGCAAGCTATTTTTTGTGCGTAATTGTGTTTGCGTGTGTGTATGTTCGTATGCGTGCGCGCAAGCACTGCAATACCGACCGTGATAATAAGAGCATAACAACTTCATTGACCTTCGATGGGCCGACGGCATTAGTTTCACTTCAGAGCCAAACAAAAGAATGGAACAGGATGAGCAAACTATCACGCGACTGTGAAGAATCATCGCTGACGTGTCCGGAAGAAGAAGATAAAAAAAAAAAGTAAACTTCGAAACTCATCGTTACGATGCAAGTGAAGAATTTTTTCATTTCCAGAATGAATCATCTATAGAATAAAAAAAATAATGAGACAAGTTACACTTACGATATCGATACATGTTGATTTAGGAGTGCCTTCCCGAACACAAATATGACGAAATACTCATGTTGTGGTTTCCCCACGAGCCACTAGCTGCTCCCTCGCCCCGTCATGCTATCACGATTTCACTTTGCGAGGAAGGAGTTTTCATTTCATTTCCAACACTGATTTTTAACACTGGAACACGTTAATGAAATATTATCTTCACTGAGCTTTGATGCACTTTGTGATACTTTGCCTGAACTTTGAAACTTACGTCACCTATTAGAAAAAACGGTTTGGCAGCCCAGGAAGAGCGAGGTGTTTTCCTATAACATCGCACCACTCCTAGAACTTTATCATTTCTGTATGATTTTCCTTTGCTGTTTATCTAAAAGCTTTAGTCAGAGAATCCTCGTTAGAACGCCAGATATTCACTAATGTGGAGAGCACGTAACAAATGTCAAAGAACCACAATCACTGACGTTTGCAGAGACAGAAAACGAAGTTGTGGACACCTCTCGGCCGCTAAGCTGCTCTGTGAGGAGCCGAGCTGGTACACGGTCTAGCTGGCAGTAAAAGGTTGGGGGCGGCAGTGTGTTCGCTGGAGGATGCTGCTTTCACAGAGCGTGGAGACCGCGATTGAGAGACCCTACGAACCTGGTACCGATGCTCCTCCGCCTAACTCGGTTCCCTTCGGTGCCAGTTATCTCGAGACGAGTTTACAGTTACCATCACCTCCTTACACTCCCCACCCCCACCCACCTCGACCCAGCAGCCGGGTGAGAGTTTTGCCTGGGTTTCACTGTATTCTCATCCATCGTAATATTTAAGCAAAGTTAGCATGGAGCCACAAAATTTGATGGGTGTTTCATGTGGAGGCTGGAAATATACTGATCTCAGTTGGCAACTTCGAGTAGAAGTTAGCGAACTTAAAAAAAAAAAAAAAAAAAAATTATATTAGCTGCACTGTTAAATTATAGGGAACCACTTTAGGTGTTAAAAAAGAACAAAGATGATGCCTTTAATGATTTTCTGTAGAAAGACCACTTTTTGCTATGGGTATATGTACTTAATATCATAAGGATCTGCTCTAAAGCGAGTATTTACAAAAAAAATCTAATGCGGAGATTACCTATAAACCGAAATCATAGTAAGCAAGAAAGAATAGGTAGGGGAAAACCTATTTAAAGAATTTATTACTGAAAGAATTGTTAAGGAAAAATTGTCTAAATGCCTGTGAAGATCAGTCACAAGAATTTATATATAGAAGAGATCTTCCACATTTAGAAACGCATAAAGGCTATTAAATTACTGCGCCATGTTCCACAGAATAAAGTATTCTTTTATAATGTCAAAACAGTAACCTACTGAAGGGTAGAAGTGATAATATATGAGTTGAAATAACGCAGAGAAACAAAGAGACATAAATATAGTAAAAAAACGCACCAAAATATTTTTAGGACACACTATGAAAACTATAGTGCTTAAGAAAGCGAGATCATTCAAAAACGGTGAGAAGTCATATTATGCTTGTGTACATAAAAAAAAAAAAAAAAACTATGTAGCATAAGCATAATTAGTATTCTAATTATCATCGCTTGAAAATGTAGTGAAAATAATGACCCCACTATAATAAAAAAAAAACTGAAAAAATAACCCCACTGAAAATAACACAAAGCATTAGAAATAACGTAAATTGTCTTGTCCGTAATAATTCATTGCATAAAAAGCTTTGGTGACAAAATACCAGTGTTTCTATTCTTGACCTTTGATTCCGTATTGTTTGACCTCCCAGAGGTGAGAGTATTCCTTTACAATTTGAATCAATGTAAACAATAAACGTTGACACTGGACACTGAGTGGCTGGGTGTTCCACTGGATCAATTACATTCTTATGTTACAGTTTTCATATCTAGTGCAGCAGATAATTGCATATTTCATAAGAATCGTTCAGATAGTGAAACAAGCATGAAATTTTGCACAAGTGCTCTTTAAAGTTCCCTCTATCAGAAAAGGGCGCTGGCCACGCAAAAAATTTAATATGGCGGCCAAATTCCAAGATGGCGGCCAGTATCGACAGATTTTGGCTAATTTTTCACTAGAATGGCATGTATTTGTTTTTAGCAATATGGTAAAAGCTCTTCCATACTATTTCTTGTGAATATTATGTTTCTGTAGCTTCCCAGTACAGTTTACCTTTAAATATGGGGGCTATATGGCTGCCAAGAAAAGGTAGAAACAATAATTATAATGAGAAATAATGCCCGTTCAACAATTATCGTTTTAAGCATGGATCTTGGTTTCTGTGGTTTTAGATCCTAATGAGGCCATCTCTTTCGAATAACTCATCAATTTTGAAGGAAAATTAATAAATGTAAAAGAGTGTATGTCTGCACACAACCAGGGCACACTGGTGACATCACTGCTGTGTAACTCAGCATGGGGTTCAGTGCCAGCTAATCCAGCTTTACTAATCCTGTAGTCTTAGACTAGTAGTTGTAGTATAGTTTAGTTTAGTGTCCCAAATGCTTTCTAACAGCCCCAGACCAGCTATAGTTAGATAGCCGCACCTGAATAGACAGGATGTGCCAGCGCAGCGGAGAGCCGAGCCAAGGGTATGGGGGCTGTACATGATGGTTCATGTACTTACCCGGATGGTGTACAGATCACACGGGACTTAAATGGCACTGGATGAATGATCGGGCTAGGTGTAGGGAGACCGAACC
This sequence comes from Macrobrachium rosenbergii, assembly GCF_040412425.1. Lineage (NCBI taxonomy): Eukaryota > Metazoa > Arthropoda > Malacostraca > Decapoda > Palaemonidae > Macrobrachium > Macrobrachium rosenbergii. The sequence goes on from NC_089742.1 coordinate 16,304,512, forward strand.
TAGTTGAATCCCATACAGGAATGTGTGCTTTGTTTAAGGTGGTAAAAGGATAACCTCGGCCTTAATCAAAAGTGAAATCATGGCAGAATGTGATGCCAATCCAATATTGAGCAGTAGAAAAACAAACTGAGTTTGTGTTGACTTTGTCAGAAGGACAAAAGAGGTGAGCACTTGACATCACCTCCAAGTCATCATGTCCTAGACCATGATGGGTACACAATGCTGGCAAGGAACATTCCCATGTTCAGTGAAATTAATGAAATGCCACTGATAATGGATCCAGCAAGGCTGGATGAAGGTGATGGCATAGAGGCCACTCTCAGGAAAAATGCAGCAAAATACCATGTGAACTGTCGCTTGTTGTTTAACAACACTAAACTGGACCGTGCAAGAAAGCGACAATCCAATGACCAGACCAGCAACACTGAGACTAGTCGTGCAAAACTGCGCCGAACCAGTCATGACAATGAAGTTTGCATTTTCTGTGAGAAAGTGGCACCTGCATCTGATCTCAGACAGGCTAGTACTAAGGGCCTTGACTTGAAATTGCGTGAATGTGCAGAGATACTTTAGTGATGGCAAGCTCCTTGCTAAGTTGACTGGTGGGGATGTCATTGCACAGGAGTTTAAGTATCACCATGCCTGTCTTTGTGCCCTCTACAACAGAAAAGGTCCTACCTGAGGAGCCTTGAGAAAGACCAAGGTAGCACTGAGTCAGAATCAGATGTGTATCCACTAGTTCTGTCAGAACTGATGACATACATTGTTGAAAACAACCTTTGTTCAGATGATCCAGTCACATTTCGGCTGGCAGATATTTGCCACCTCTACCAACAACGTCTGGAACAATTAGGTGTAGAGTCACCAAGTGTAAATTCCACGAGACTCAAAGACAAACTTCTGGCAGAAATTCCAGAACTTGAGGCTCATAAATCTGGCAGAGATGTATTACTTGCATTTCAAAAGGATGTGGGAAAAGCACTTGCTCAATCATCTGATCTTTCAGAGGCAGTTATCATTGCTAAAGCAGCAAATATTCTCAGAAAGTCTATACTTGATCATCAGTCACGGTTTGATGGCACATTTTCTGAGGCTTGTGTACGAAATTCTGTGCCTCCTCTCCTGCTCCAGTTTGTAGGGATGGTTGAGCATGGGGCTGACATCAAGTCACAGTTACGATTTGGAGCATCAAAGTCAGACCAGGCCATTGCACAGCTCATGCAGTTCAACTGCTACTCCCGATACAAAGAGGGAGCAACAACTCATAGACACTCCAAAGACAGAGAAACACCATTCCCAGTCTACATGGGACTCTCAGTCTATGCCAAAACCAGGAAGAGAAACCTGGTTGAAATGCTACATCAGTATGGCCTCAGTATCTCTTATGACAGAGTACTGGAGGTCTCTGCACAGTTAGGAGATGCCACAGTTAGCAAATATGTGGAGGAGGGTGTGGTCTGTCCCCCAGTACTGCGAAAAGGGTTGTTCACCACTGCAGTGATGGACAACATCGACCACAACCCATCTGCAACTACTGCCACTACCTCCTTCCATGGAACTAGCATTCCATATTTCAGCACCCCACCAAGGAGAACACTGGACAGGAAAGACAGCAACTAAAGTTTGCACCTGAGAAAGTGAGGTCGGTGCCTGAATTGCCGGACACATTCACAAACATCTCACCAGCTTCCTTTCAAACAAAGAACCCTGTGCCACCAAACACTGCAATACCAAAGCCACCCACAGATATCTTGGGCCACAGCTTGCACTGGAGTATCAGTGGCTAGACAAGGTCATAGTCACTCCAGGAAATAGATGATGCAGTGAATCTGACGTGGTCAGCTCATCACGCTTCAATGAACAGAACTGACTTTTCAGGCAAGAAGCTGCTCCTGTAGAACAGTCAAAGCAGAAACTTCTGAAGGAGGATTGCCAGCTTTCTCAAAGCTATTTATATCCTGTCAGAGCTGTGAATGTGATCTGCAGGAATTCTTCCAGCACGAGAATCAAACACTCCCAGCTTCCCTTAGTGAGGGTGGTAGGCTGTACATGTCAGAAGTCTCAGCTGACCTCGGTCCTGAGAGTCATGTTACACTAGAAGACAAAGAACCAAAGACTGATGTCCTCATTGTAGATGGATCAGCTTTGGTCCATGCCTTGCCACCAAAGAAAGGAAAGACCTTTGAGGGCTATGCACTTTGCGACTTCTTGCCTGTGATACAATCCTATAGCAGCAAGTACACATCATCACATCTTGTATTTGATGTATACAATACATCCAGCCTCAAAGCTGAGACCAGGCTCCAATGTGTGGTCAAGGAGGAAGGCGCAAGGTGACAGACAAGAACACAATTCCATCCAACTGGCGCAATTTCCTAAGACACGATGCCAACAAGACAGAGTTGTTCCAGTTCCTGGCAGACAAAGTTGCCCAGATGTCTGCCACAAATGTTTGTCATTGCCACGAAAGGGTCTGCTGTCCTCAGCACTCATGAGGCTAGTCTTCAGGGACTGGAAAAGTGCTCTCATGAGGAAGCTGACACCCGCATCTTTCTCCATGCCAAATATGCCACAGAACATGGAGCCAAGACCATCACGGTTAAAGCAAAATGACACAGATGTTCTTGTCGTTGCAGTCAGTGCTTTCTCCACTCTCCACAATCTAGGGCTAGAGAAGCTATGGGTGGCATTTGGCCAAGGCCAGAGCCTGCGCTGGATTGCTGTGCATGACCTGTGCAACTCTCTGGGCCAGGAGAAGGTGAATGGCATGCTCTTCTTCCATGCGTTCACAGGCTGTGATACAGTGTCAGCCTTCCGGAGCAAGGGCAAGAAGACCGCCTGGCAGACATGGAACATCTTTCCAGAGGCCTCCACTGTGTTCTCCAAACTGAGTCACTACCCTCTCAGAGTGGAAGAGAGTGACCTGAAGGTCCTGGAGAGGTTTGTCATACTTATGTATGAAAGATCCAGCACTGCTGGCACTGTGGATGAGGCTAGACTTGATATGTTTGCCAGAAAACAAAGGGCATATGAGGCCATTCCACCAACCAGGGAGCTCTCCTCCAACACACCAAGCGTGCTGCAAATTCAGGCTGGTTGTGTGTGGGGGCAGGCCACCCAGTGTCAGCCACAGCCAGAGAACCCTGCTGAGTGGGGATGGCAAAAGTCTGGTGAAGCATGGCAAGTCCTCTGGACAACCAACTCGCCTCTAGCCAAGAGTTGCCAACAGCTTACCAAAATGTGGATGCAAAGCAGGCTGTCGGGAAAGGTGCAAGTGCTACAAGCTGGGTCTTCCTGCACAGCTCTGTGCACTTGCAAATGTGAAGTCTAGATAAATATTGCCTCTCTTCAGTAGATAATCTAGCTTGAGCATCCAACGTGTCATGCTATGCCTACCTTCTTATCCTCGAATTTTTCAAAGGTGTAGGTTGAGAGACCTATACATAGATTGGCTGCGTTTAGTCCGTATTTCTCTTCTTTTCTTTTTTATGGTTACAGTCTTAGACACAATGTTGTATGTGACCATACCATTACTATTTCAGTTGAAAATAGCATATTAGTTAAACTGTCTGATCACATGAATATACCATTAAATAAAAACAGTTGGTCTCTATGTTCTAGCGCTGTGATAGAAAAAAACTTTTATGGTAACCATTTTGTACGCCATCTTGGTTTACAATTCATTTAGTGAGGGTTTTCAATAAAATGTGTGGTATGGAACATTTTATAACCTAAAAGTCGAGGTTTAAAAAAAAAAATGGCATATTCCATCCAATAGATGCTCCCAAACCAGTGAATTCAACATAGATGGCGGCCATTTTGAAAAATAGCCGCCATCTTGGATTTTCAGGTGGCCAGCGCCCTTTTCTAAGAGAGCGTAGTCTTAGGAATGTTTGTGCCAAATTTCATGCTTGTTTCACTATCTGAACGATTTTTACAGCAATCTGCTGCACTAATCGTAGAAAATAAGACTTGAATTTTAATATTATGAGTGGTATATGTTTTGAGCGTCTCTGCCTTCATGGATAAAACTTTACTCCAGAACTGTAATGAAAAAAGGCAAGACTTTGGGATTTGATATTTGAACGATTTTTTTTTCTCTCTAAGCCATAAACTGTGATTTTAACACCATACCATTTTCAATGAACAAGTAGACACATACAAACATTAACACACACATAGAAACAGACACACACAGACGTATATATATACATATATATAATATGATTCTGTGACAAGATACATATACACATATGTATATATATATATATATATATATATATATATATATATATATATATATATATATATATATATATAGACTAAATACACACACAAAACAAAGCCACTACAACACCTTCTAAAAACATAACAAACATCTCACACGTCTCGAACTCTATACCCGCGCAATAACTTCTCGCTGCTGGGGAGAAAGGGCGTTGGGTCTGGTATATACATGAAACATACGTACCGGGGTCTCGATGTCAGGCAGGGCAGCCGATATACCCCAAAGCCAAATCAAAAGTCCTTCAAAGAAGGCATCGTGCTTACCCCATACAAAATGGGAATGAAAGCACGTTAAAAGAAAAAGAAGAAAAGATATATATATATATATATATATATATATATATATATATATATATATATATATATATATATATATATATATATATATATATATATATATATATATATATATATATATATATATATATATATATATATATATATATATATATATATATATATATTTAAAGAGCTAAAATACGCTATTCGCCTTTCTGCTTTGCTCGGCCGATAGATAGGCCTCTGTCTATTTTGAACCTGGGAGAGGTAGTGAATTCTGGTTCGTGTTAGTTTGAACCAGAAGTCGGGGGTTATAAGAGATGCTCAAAGATGTAATCTTTTTGCCATGGGCAGTAAACTGGCTTTGCACCGTTTTCTTTGGTACAGGAGAGTGACCTGGAAGAACATCAGCCGTTTTCTTTGATATAGGAGTGTGACTGGGTCAGGACATTGCCCCCCACCCCCTACCCCTGTCCAGAAGCAATAAAAGGTCAGGGCGAGGAAAGCTCCCTCTCACACACAGTAGCTAGTTTAAGCCGAGAGGTCACGAGTGCAGACCTGGCCCCCGCCCTTCGTTCGCTCACCGCCACGTGGAAGTTAACTGCCCTTTGCTCCGTACCCCGACCCACGTGGCCATCAAAGACTGCAAGTGGGGATTGCAAGTCCCAAACGCGAGCGGATGCCCAACTGCGGCCTTTTTCATCATCCCAAGGGCGCCCTTTTCCGCCCCAATCTACGACTTGAAGCAGTACGTTGGCGAGGGAGGCCCTTTTGTCGACGCACACGTGGACCTTGGTAGAAGACGCCGCTGGACGCCGCCGTCAGCCTCACGCCCCTACAATGTGGTAAAGTACCAAGAACGAGTTGCTAGTCACGTTACTTCGCCCTTGTGCATTTATTAAACCTCTGGGCCTATAACTTGGTATTCCCTGATGCTTCTTGGTTAATCCCGGCCCACGTGTTCACTGCCTCCTTCCTCTGAGTCACAAGTAACGCCTCAGGGAAGTCATTGGCGCCCCGAGTAATTCATTCCCCGAATTCCAGCATTAGATTTGTAACCTGGGTCCTAATATCGTTTCAGAAGGACGATCGTAGCAGAATTCTCCTTGGTCCGTGTTCCTGGCATTCCTAAGCTCCCCTTCGGGGGACTTCTGCAGCAACAATTTAACGTCTTTCAGCTCATTTCCCCTTTGATCTTGTGTGTTATGAAAATATACCTATTTTTGTATCCACGTGTTTCACGCACTTCCCTTTGAGAAAGAGCCCTCCGCTCCTTGTATCACTCCTATTAGTTTGTGTTTTATATGTCCTGGTTATCTTGCAAGGCCATTTTAGAGTAAAGTAATAAATGTGGAGTCATAAGAACCACCTGCACCAGGAAACATATAAATATATATATATATATATATATATATATATATATATATATATATATATATATATATATATATATATATATATATATATATATATATATATATATATATATATATATATATATATATATATATATATATATATAGTTACGTGGGGCATTAGGCTAATGAATTTAATAATTAGTTAATGGGATTTATATTGCCTTGCTTTACCTAAGACCCACGTAATTCTGCCGATTAAGGCTAAAAGTAACTCTAAAGAACTGTTATTGAATATATCAGGTCAACAGTTAACACTCGTTAACAAAGGATAGAGGTTTATTCATAACCATATGAATGAATTCAGCAAACCTACTGGAACACTAGTTTCAACAAAACAGTAAAATAAAATAAAATGGATTATTTACAGGAGCTAACAGCAGCTCAGAATATTACTCCTACTTAAGACAAACCTCAATGCTACATAGAATGAACGCAACAGATTTATGTGCCTCTCAGACGCTTTATCAGGCATTTACTCCAAGAAAGAGGATTTTTGTCCAGGCCCAAGGCGTACACAGATTCTGGAAAAAAGACGTATCCAGATAACAATCTTGCATTACAGAAACTCTCACTTGTCATTACTTATCACAAGGGGATGATTTCTAACATTAAGAATAACACTTTTAACACCATGGAGGATAAGTTATGTGACTTCACTAGACAACAATAATTGTACTTGATAGATGACTTCATAAATGGGATATGTTTTACAAGGTTTTCTTAGCCAGTGACTGTTTAAGAGAGGAAAATTTGAACAAGGGAAAATGAGAGTTTCAGTCGAAAGGAGAGAGAACTGGGAGTAATTGTCATCTCAGACTTACCGCTAGGTTCACTAATGTAGTGATCAGTTGCATAAGGTTCCTTGGTCCCCTGGAATAACAATTTTCACCTCGTTTCGAACAAAGGCGGGAAAACAGAGGATGCTTGGAAGACACCCCAGACACGTCCTGGGCTCTGTGTCAGCTGAGTGGAGAGTCTCGACGCTGGGCAGTTCCTCGTGGTTTGCTTGAAAACTCTTCCTGCCCAGGGCTAGACTTGAAATGAGAATAGTCTCGCCAGCACACAGAGTAGAGAAAAGTGGGTTTTAAGAACAGTATAACTGAGGCCTTGCCTGGCAAAACTGTATTCCTCTACGACCCTCTAAGCTAAAGTCTCGTCCATTGGCGAATTTAATATGAAAAAAACTGCTTCCCGCTCTCTTCTTCGCATTCTAACAGCCTACATTGCCTGCCCTCTTACATTAACAAAGGTAAATTTTTCATTGTTTGATTTAAAAGCAAGGAAGAGAGGTCGAAAAGGGAATATTTATAATAATACACACACACACATATATATATATATATATATATATATATATATATATATATATATATATATATATATATATATATATATATATATATATATATATATATATATATATATATATATATATGTGTGTGTGTGTGTGTGTGTGTGTGTGTGTGTGTGTGTGTGTGTATCTTGTCACAAATTTATATTATTTCCCTAAATTTCTGTATTTTAAAGGTCTACTCCAGTATTTAAGTGCATATTTAGAAAATTTTCAAGACAATACGATATCAGCTCGACAGGAAACTATCAAATGAGAATATTATATTAACTAATTATATTTTTTACAAATGAGTAACAAATGAATTTCATTCCTTAATATCTACAGAACTTTGTTTTTCTGTTTTGATTAGTTACTCTGGCAGCGATCGTGGAAGAATTTTTTTCTTACTTATTCTGTTACTTTAGTTATTCTTTCGCATAGGAGTTTCCTTGTCCATGCTCATGGAAATGAAGACCGGGAGCTTCAGGACGTTTTTGTTTCAGATCCTAAGACAATTACTTCAAGGTTGAATAAAGAAGGAGTAGACATCACATTTTCAAAATATAAAAGGCATTATTTCACTTGCAATCATCATCTCTGATGCCATTTCATTCTAGAGGGTTTTGGTTGTCTTTATTTAGTCAAAAGACTTTAACCTATTTAGATCTTGCAATGTTGACATCAACCTCCCTTCAAATTACCCATTCCAGTGATATAAGCTGCATCTCTCCATTAGCCTAAGTTACTATAAGTTCCTTGCGCTAATTATGCGTTCTCTCTGCATTTGCTTTATGAAGTTGTAAGCACTTCTTTTTCATTAAATAATATTCCATAGTTTATTAAATTGCAGCATACCAAAACTTTTTGTTTTACTCACTTTAACCTCTTTTATGCATGATAACATTTTTTGTATACCGACTTGATATAAAAGATTAACTTTTTTATTCTTTGTTTCTTAACTCACTAATCTTGTAATCCTACCACTGAATGCCTGTTATTCCATTCTTTTACTCTCATACATAAACAAACATCACCTGCTGACTCTTCATTGTTTTAACTTTAGTGTCAACTTACTTGTCCATCTTACATTTACAGCAATATTCATCCATTCATTACCATATAAGCTTCTTTCTCTGTTACTTTTCGCTGTAGCAACTCCACTTGTTACTATAAATTCTTTGTACATATTTTCTACAGTATAAGCCTTTTTCCAGTCTCATTCCGACATTATTTTGTTAAGAGTTACATTAATCTGGGTTAATGTTGCGTTGTGGCTTTTTTGGTAGCATTTTCTTATCCTTAGTCCTTCATGTTTTGCATTTTTGAAATTTTAGTTGAATTCCAATTCTTAGAATGCTCTTTATTAGATTTTTCCATGAAATATATCTTCCAAAGTTCCTCATTTGTATATATACAATGTCAAATTTCCCCTTCTTTCATATTAAAAGCACTTTTGAACTAGAGGATGACCCTTTAGTTCAGTGAGAGAATTTTATACACAAGAGAATAATGCTCATTTATTTGGATGTATCTTCATTGTCTTTCTTATTGGGCTTCATAAAAGACTGTTTCTTCCGCTGCAAACGTATCAGTTTTACATCTTTCTTTCCAACATAAGCTACCCACATAATTTGGGGGTTTTTATAGATACTATATTGGCCGACAATTCCATCAGCGTTTTTCTTTTAATTCCTTTTAAGCCGTAACGAATAGCGGGTACAGAAATGTGTAGTGAAAGATTTATCCTTTCTATTTCAATAAAATGGCTCTACCCTGGCATGCCACTTTTGGAAGATGAGTTTAGAAGTGCCTAGTCGTTTTAATTCAATGAAAGCTGTCAGATTGCCATATTTTGTTTCACAAAAAGGTGGTATCTCAGCAAATTATGTACTCAGAATATTTTTTATTGTGGTGTTAATGTTAAAGGAAGAATAAAATTCGTGATTTATTTCCGACGTTTATCAAGAAAATATATAATGAACATATATAATTGCGTATTGCTGTGGGTAGTGAACACGTTTTAAACCTTTTTGAAATATTTCAGCAGTTAATGTTAATTCCATAAAGAACTTTAAGTTTTTAAATAAAATTTATAATTTCGTGTTCTGAATTAAACCTTATTTATCCTGTAACTGAATAATGATATATATTGTAAGTGAAAATAAAAGAAGTATCCGCAAGCATTACTGATTTGCCTTTAAAGCTGTGGATAAAAGATGTATGAGAGTCTATGAAACGTGATTGTTACCGTCAAATAATGGATGAGAATCAAACATGAATAAAAGGAAACAGGACCCTTTGATATGAACCACCTTTTGACGGAACTCTCCTTTGAACTTTAATGGATCATGCAGCACTACAAGTCTGCACTGCTTTTTTCTGTCATGACACAAAATCTGCAGTATTCGCTAACCAAAAATCATTGCGAATACCTGTGCCATATTTGCGGCATTTTGATATATGTTAATAATGTTGATATTTTGGATCATTTAATTAAATAACTCAATAGTTAGACTTTTAAAAGGAAGACTTCGAGGCTTTTCCTTGTACTCCACGCCCTTTGCTAAAGTGGGAAAACTGGTGTTAGGAAAAAAATTCGTAATATTCACTAGTTATTTTCTCTTTCTGCTAAGGAGGCTCAAACCTCTAAAATAATAATCAGGATACAGCCGGAGAAGAGTCTTTAGATCAGACCAACAAAGTTTCGTATTTTCAGATCTAAGACCTCATAAAGGTTCACATTTATTTGTAGCTATGACCTTACGTACATTCGCAAGTATGGATGCTTAATTATTTGAATGGTGAATCATTGTGGTTGATCTTGAACATAAAACTCCGGAATTTATGATTAAGTAGTACTCAGTTCCCATATTTTAACGCTGACAGTTCACATGTACTAACAAGTATTGGGAGATTTCTTACGAAATGATGTTTCCCTGTCTTAATCAGTACACAGAAAGAATCTCTATATTCATTCTTCTCGCAAAAAACGGACCCTCGAAAGAGTGGAGTATCATTCTCAGGACATAAGGACCTCACATCAGCAGACTGTCTTACGATAGTCTGCTTTTATTCTGCAAAAGGCTAGCTGGACCTTTGCAGCTGACAGTCGACGGTGTTTCCGGAACTGATATAAGTATCTTGTGTGGCCCTAAAGGCACGTCGTCGAGATCAGAGCATGGGTTGATGCATATGATGACGACAAGTGTTATTTCGATAACTGAAATAAAGAATGAATGTTTTTTATTAATTTTTAAAAAATATTGACATATATTACATATTATATATCAAATGGTGTGTATCAGCATGCTGGTACACCCTCCAAAATATTTTAACAATACATCATTCACATTCCAAAATTACTTATTCCAATAGAAATTGGGAAACTTCTTCGAAGATCTTGGAACCATATTATTGTTAAACAAATAACACCTTCTCTGGAACTTGTATACTAACCTTAATCTCATTATAAAAATGTCAATTTTAAACAGAGCTTTGCCATATGTAATATGGGTATTTCCAGATACCTACAAATAATGCCTCATGCTATTGCTGCCACCTGTTAAAATCCTTTCCGCATTACCAGTCTCCCATGCAGCTCTCCGATGTCTGATACCTCTCTTTATTTGACTAAAACTTACAACACCAACAATATCAACAGAGGTTTTACATGTTGCATCTTTTGCTAATTTGTCAGCAACTTCATTTAAATATTTACCTATATGAGAACGTATCCAGTAAAATTTAACATAAAAACCACTTCGTTCTATTTCATAAATCAAAGCTTTACATTGGTATACCAAATCAGCATTAGAAGGATCTTTACAATTCAACGCAAGCAAAGCACTCTGGGAATCTACAAAAATACCTGCGGCAGTTTTCAGTCCTTCGTGAATTGCGTGTAACTCGGCTGTTGTTGTAGAGCTATTATCATGCATTCGTTTGGAAATCATCTCATCAACAAATGTATTATCACCAAATTCTCGTATGACAACTCCACATACAGCCTTTACTCCATTAACAGACCCATCACAATATATACGAAAAATTTACATCTTAGTGAATTACATAATAGTAGTAAGAACACCTGTTTTAACTCATTGGGATGACACTCACTCTTTTTGTAATCCAATTTCTTTATACTTATCTCTACCTTTGTACATAGCCATGGCTTGAAAGGCCTTACTTTTGGCAACTGAACACAGTACTTCACATCATATCTTAACATAACGTTATACAATTTCCGTGAATAAGCTGTTAGCTCGAATTGGGGCATTAAACCTTCCTGATAACTTAGCAATTATCATTCCCATACTTCTTTCCCCTCTTCCTATCATTCGAACAACAGCAGTAGAGAATTTCTTTAATACGGTCAACTACGCCAGGAGAATTTAGTTCCATTTTCATTAATTCTCTCCTGGTGCTCATTGTACATCCCAGTATGATTTGCATGGCTTGGTTTTGGATAATCTCTAATTTCTTCAGTTCCTTCCACGAATAACTTACCAATGCAGGCGCTGCATAATCGATAACTGAGCGCACTGTACTAATATAAACCATCCTTAAAACCGGAACGCCTGCTCCATTACCTCTGTTTGCAAGCACTTGTAATGGTTTAAGTCTCGCCAGACAAAGAATTCTAACGTAGTTTATCTCGAACAGGGTCTTTTTAAAACTTATATACATTCCGAAATACTTATAACAGTCGACTTTCTCTAATACCTTCCCATTAAATAAAAAAGAACTATCTGTCCGACTACAAGTCTGTATTTTGCTCTTATAACCATTTATAACCAAACCGATATGCAGACAAGTTTTGCAGCTCCACCATTGTTAATGACATAGTAGTATAAGAACCACATTGTATAAGAATATAATCAGCATAAATTACGATATCAGTACCTTTCGGAAATGTGTTTCTTGCAGTTTTGTCCATCAATACATTAAACAAAGTAGGGCTTAATACTCCACCTTGTGGTGTACCCAACTCTAATAACATTTCCTTAGATTCATGACCCTGGAACCACACTTTGGCTTTCCTTCCAGTTAAATAGCTCTGTATCCACTTTAACAATAATCCTTTCACTCCTTTATTAGCCAGCTCTTCTAGGATTGCCTCACCATTTGCTGTATCAAAGGCAGCCTTAAGGTCTACAAAAGCCCTACATCTGGCCCTGCTATTGCTTAGTACTTTAATAACACAATTCCGTTGTACTCTTATTTTTTCTAAGACCAAAAATTATCTAATAGCTGTTCTCCAATAACATAAAGTAACCTATTTAAAGCAAGTCTTTCCATTAATTTGCAAAAGCACGATGTCAGAGATATAGGCCGATACTCTCCATTACTTTCAGGAACAGGAATCATTAAAGCTATGTTCCATTTTATAGGTAACCTGCCATTTGCATATGACTATTTAATCAAATCCAATAGCTGACTATCATCCATTGCAATCAAACAATTATATCATATGTTACTCCATCCATACCTGGGGCAGTAGACTTTCCTCGCTTGATAGCACACAATAATTCATTTCTAGTAAAGAGTAGACAAGTCTCGTCTCTTATTCCTGCTTGCTTTCCACCGAACGCTGCCCTTTAGGTGACTTGTTCTTCAAACATGCATGGGTGTTTACAGGAAGGCTGCCAAAACTAGAAGTATCAGACCACTTTTTCTTTAATTATTCATCAGCCTTACCTTGAGGGTCTGGATGAGCGACATTTTTTTGTTTAACTCCTCTTATCTTGTTAACCTCATTCCATGTACCACCTAGAGATTTTATTAAAGAAATCTATTTCAGAAAGCCGTCCTAATAATTCCCTACCACTACTTTTCTTTTTTCTGACGTTTTTTCAGCTATTTGGATCATAGTTTCCCTGTTTTGATCATCATTAGGATTTAAATTTCACTTCTTTTGTGCCTTCCTTAACAGTCTGTTCCAACCTTGAACAACTTTATCATCATAATACATATTTTTGTTACAGGCTCTCGCATAATTTTCTTTAACCTTATACAGAGTATCATCAACAACACTGAGGTAGTCATTGAAAAATTTATTTTCATCATGACCATGTCCTTCTAGTCCCTTATAATCTTTGTACCATTAATGGACTTTATTCATCAGTTTAACCTCTTCCTGTGACGTCAAGATATATATTTCCTAAGAGAAGTTAAAAGATAATTTCCCTATATTTACAGTTACAGAGATTCCAAAATGATCACTAAGCAATTCACCCACAACAAATGCATCTGCTTCACATCCTGCCATATCGAAAAGCGAAGCATAAGCAAGTCTTCCACCCCTTGTATGAGTGTGTTCACTCTTACCCAAAACCGGAACATGATCCATGGAATTCAGTATATTATTCAAAGAACACCCATTCCTATTTGGACATCCAGAAGTATCTAGATTTTCATGACGAGCATTCAAATCACCCAACAATAAACATGGCTAACTAAATATGGTGGAAGGTAAATTTTCTAATTCCAGCGTATTAAAATGAATATAGACACTAATAATATATACAGCATGATCCTTCATGCGAACACTGACATTTAAAATCTCTGTACCATGAACAGTAACAGCTGTTTCTAATTTAGCGGGAATGCTTTTCTTAATAAACGTGGTTAAATCCCATGTGTTGCTCAGAGGATCTGCAGGTAACTCAAAACTTTGATATCCAGCTAAATGAAAACCCAAGCTATTGATTCCTACCTCTTGCAAAGTTGTTACATCAATATCATTGGATAAAACATACGAGTGAACATCAGTAGATCTTTTCTGTAAACTGTTTACATTCCATGATAAACATTTTAGATTAGATGGCGCCATTGTTATTCAGATTTTCCCTAAAATCTCTGACAAACAAAACGTTATTATTTTTAAGAGCGTCCGTCATCAGGTTGTTCCATAATTGACTAAAACAGCAGTTCGAGCACTTTCAACGCTTCTATGCAAATATTTGTTTTCACTTACTGAACTCATTCCAGCTTCAACATTCCTCTCAAGTACAGAAGCGGTTACCACGTCTTCAACGCCACTTCAAGGAGCAACGTGCTCTTCGTTAAGAGAATTTTTTGTTTTACAGAGTTGATTAATTTGAACTTGCATAGATATAACTAGGTTTTTAGTTCATTTATTTCCATGCGCAGAGCTGCCAATCCATCATTATTTTCCAAATTTGAACAGCCACTTTGGCCATTAATTTCTGGTATGCCACTTTGTCTAAGTCTCTCTCCCGAAGTTCCCACACATTGATAGTAGAAGTGACTGTCGACTCGATTGTTTAGTGTCCAGAGAATGTTCCATTAACACTTAGCGCTTTTCCTTTCACAACATGAGGTTTTTCTTTGCACAGCGAGGAATCTCCAAAGTGATCTCCGCCACAATTGCAGCATTTCGGATTAATTTAAACTTTTTCCTTGATATTATCTAGGCATAACTCAGAGTCACGATATTCACTGCAATACCTACATTATTCTGTCTATCTCTCACACCCTTAACATTATTTGAAATCATTCAATAAGTATCCTCTCTCTCTAAGAATTGAGGAAGCATAGTACAGGACATCTGCTCCTGTCGAATGCAGGAGCTAAAGTGTCAATTAGATCGTTGACGAGCAACGCGTTACCGCCTCGAAGTCCGCAAGAAGACTTTTTTTGTATTAGTAATGATAGAAGTAGCCTGATATTTCAAATTAAAAGGTGCAGGATTATGATGCAAAAACTATCAAGAAAAATATACAGTAAAACCACAGTTATTTTGGCTAACACTAAGTCTGAGCCTGATAATTCTGAAGATTTAAAGCAGTTACACTACATCCAGTGCAGACCAATACATAGGATCGATTAGTTTGTGAACCAAAGAGGTCAAATGATGATGAATGACATCTGCAGCTTTATCTCCACCATCTGTAACAGGAAATTGCCTACAGAAACAAAATGAAATAAAAAGAAATTACAGAAGAAACTGCTACAGTGATATCATGCTTTTAGTCTATTTATTAGAAATGAAAATCACACTCCCAAGTGCCAAGAAATAAACATTCAGACAGGAAGAAGAGATGTTTTCTGCTGAGTGAATTAAATGCAAGAGTAGGTCACCCGAGAGTGACTCTTGAGCGAATGGGCTTACAATGAACATGATAGTAATGTGTCCAGAGGGATCTGAAAGGTGGAGATATAGGATTTTTCTGAAACGGGAAAGAAATTATTCCTTTAGTATGAACTGTAGAGGGAACATTGGGTTATGTATTTCTACAAAGCAGGTGGGGGTAACGTGATGGATGTATTGGTAAAAAAAAGAATTAGAATAAACTATGTTTGAACAACCTAGTAGAAGTTGAAACATAATTCAAGTGTTAGTTAAAGTTAAGTATACCTTAGTTTAACCAGACCACTGAACTGATTAACAGCCCTCCTAGGGCTGGCCCGAAGGATTAGACTTATTTTACGTGGCTAAGAACCAATTGGTTACCTAGCAATGGGACCTACAGCTTATTGTGGAATCCGAACCACATTATACCGAGAAATGAATTTCTATCACTAGAAATAAATTCCTCTAATTCTTCATTGGCCAGCCGGAGACTCGAACATGAATCGGAAAACTAGCGAGAAAGAGTACCAAATACGGGAAATATGGATGTAACATAGATTTTTGTTAAAGGGAAGGAGGTAAGGGTGTAAGAGTCTCAGTGGTTCGGTTAATTGTCGCGTTTCAAAATATAAAAAAAGGGAAGACACCAGTTAATTAACAAATTAACATAAAAGGTTTTGAAAAGTGATGTAAAGTGTTATACCTCCAATAAGAACGAGTAGAAAACCCCAGACTGCACCGATTTCCAAGAGCATTGCTGCAGAGCCTGTGAGTATCAGACAGAATCCAAAGACCACGGAGATCCAAGCGCTTCTTCTCATCTTCCTCCGCTCCTGATAAGGAAACCAAATGAGACACAGTAGTGCGATATTATGACTAAATAAGTAAAAAATGGTCCGAAGTTTCTTCGGCGCAATCGGGTTTTCCCTACAGCCTCTACAGCGTATAAGCAAGGCCACCGAAAATAGATCTATCTTTCGGGGTCTCGGTATAATGCTGTATGAGCCACGGCCAATGAAACTTTAACCACCTCCCGGTGGTGGCCTATCCAATATCGTTGCCAGACGCACGATTGTGACTAAATTTAACCTTAAATAAAATAAAAACTACTGAGGCTAGAGTGCTGCAATTTGGTATGTTTGATGATTGGAGGGGGATGATTAACATACCAATTTGCAGCCCTCTAGCCTCAGTAGTTTTTAAGATTTGAGGGCGGACAAAAAAGTGCGGACAGAATAAAGTGCGGACGAACAGACAAAGCCAACACAATAGTTTTATTTTACAGAAAACTAAAATTGAATGTAAACTTATATGTAATGTCCTGAGGAGATAAAATAAAAGGGTTTAAAATTCTGTGTTTTTTGTATTCTGTGATAAGTTTCAGATGAAAGTTGCAATAAAATGATCCGTAACTGAAAGCAACAGAAAGAATCAAATTAAAAATCAGCAAAAGCAAAAACATATGAACGTATTTTGATGTTCTTGCAGGGGGGCAAATGAAAAATTGCCATCGTAAAAACGAATAACTAACTAACTGTAGGGCCTCCATCATTACATTATTTTTTTCCTGCATTTTGATCACATATTTATATCTATGCTCACACATCCCCATGTATATGTACACACACACACACACACATATATATATATATATATATATATATATATATATATATATATATATATATATATATATATATGTGTGTGTGTGTGTGTGTGTGTGTGTGTGTGTGTGTGTGTGTGCATGTGTGTTTTTGTGTTGGTGTATGTATGTATGTTGCATGTATATTTGTGTGTGCGTCAGTACGTAGGAATTTTAAAAAATGTAATACAAATACTGGTGGACAATAATGCATTACTACTTATGCGTAATGAATACCATCCAGTCAGTTATTAGTTTTGTAAATGAACAGAAAACAATACGGTTTAGAATTTCTCATTTAATTTCAATTCAGTGAATGAGTAATGGTAGTAATAGCAGAATGGTCTTTTAATGAATAAATTTTCATCATTATCATCAATAATTTAAAAACGGTAAGCAACCTGTTATTGAATGCTAATGCAAGTACAAATTAGAGGTTTAAACGGATTCAGCTGGTATAACTTTTCGACTGAATGAATATTAAGTTCAGGTTACCCACTTAACGCACATTGAATTTGGTAACAAATATTGCTGCCATATCGAGTGAAGGAAAGTTTCAAATAAAAAAAAACGTATTTTTTTTAATTCATAGATGATATTTCCAAAATACGGATGCAAAGGGGAAATTAGATAGTCTAATTCTCACAAACATTCAAATAATGTTCCTATTGGTTGAACGAACTGTAAGCAGTATTTAGGAGAATATAGCAGTGAACACTTGAAAAATATATTAGTTTGTAATTTAGAGATACCTACTACTCGATTAGCATTGAAAAATCTGATGAAAATTAAGTGTACTATGGAACTCCTACAGACTGCAAAAAAAGAAACCCAGTGTTTGATATTAAATAATTGAAAATTGAATATAAATGAACAAAATGTGGTACAATAAAGTTATAAAGTATATCAACTTATCAGAATTTGGAAAGAGCCGTATGCTCACAAAGTATAGAATGTACATTGGAGCTCAAGAAAATTATTATCTTAAATATAGTAGGAAGACGTCATGGCAAAAGAATAGATTGTATTTGCTTTCTTTCCAGTCCATTCGCTTCAGTAATCGGACTGGGGCGAAGCGGCATATGATTAAGTTTATTTGAACTATTTTTTTTTAATCCTTGTTAATTCTTAGACAATGAACTGTAAAGAGGTATACGAAATCTTACTGCTGTGGGAATTAAATTCTTGTCCTGCAAAAAAAAAAAAAAAAAAATAATATATATATATATATATATATATATATATATATATATATATATATATATATATATATATATATATATATATATATATATATATATATAGAAACTGAAATTACACTTACTTCGATAACATCCTCATTGTCCCCGAAAGCATCTTGGGAATAAAGGTCCATATTGTCTGTTAAAAAAAATAAATGAAAGAGACATCATTTGACATTAATTGTAAATCAGATTCTTATATCATCGTCTAAAAAACATACTAGTCTTATTTCTTTACCGGTGTTAGCAATGGAAAGTTCTCCTATACCTAGGAATGTGTAAAAGAAATTAGTATAAAGTGAAATAAAGCATTAAGTCTCTTGGTTTTAAAGTTACTTGAATATGGAGCGGAGGGCAAGAATTATATAATTCTTTTCTGTTTCAAGAGAGAAAATTTAATGTTTTTGGTAATTTTTGAGGCGAAGTTGATGGGACATTTTGTGCAGAAATAACTAATAGGTATATAAAAAAGACTGGTTACCGGCAGGAAGACTATGAGCACTGAGAAAGGAGCAGAGATGTTTTACTATGAAGTTTTTTTGCTGGGAGAGGAAAAAGTTTTAATAGAGATTTCCGTATATGTGTTCCACAAACGAGAGAAAAAAAAAAAAAAGAGTAGGAGAGAGAATGCTTATGGGAAAGTGAATCTGTTCCTGGCAGGGGTTGGAACATATGAATCAGTGGGGTACTATGCGATTTAAATGCACAGATCGATGACAGAAAATGAAATTATATTGTTGGTGCGTCTGGAATGTCTGCAGTGTATGAGAATGGCAAGAGTCTTGTGGAATTTCTTTGGAAAGGGTCTTGATTGTTGGAAACACATGATCTTTTTTTCTTTTTTAAAAGTATATTGATGAGATGGGTATTCTAAGGGTATATTGATACCTTAGAACGATAAAATGACGCGGAAAAGATTAGACTAAATATTATTAGATTAAACAGTAAGTTGGATGCATATCTTTTTTTTTTTTTTTATTTTGGCTGAAGGGAAAATAATATTAGATATAAGCTGTAGTTGAATGGGAGGGGATGCAAAAGTGCCTATGAATGTAAACAGGATAAGTGACTTCAATGAGAAGGACGTGAGAAGAACATACAAGGGAAAATTTGATGAAATGTGGGTTATGGTTAGCCACGAGCATGTAAGGTTTAAAAGAAGTGTTTGAAAAATCACAAGCTGGGTTCAGATGGACAGCAAGGCATGTCTAGGAGTACAGGAAGGCAGGTGGAGAGAGAGAGAGAGAGAGAGAGAGAGAGAGAGAGAGAGAGAGAGAGAGAGAGAGAGAGAGAGAGAGAGAGAATCAAAGGTATAGTAGAAAAAATGAGATTATTTGAGGAACAATTACATGCCTGAGGAGGTGAGGAATATGTGCAGGTAAAAATGAGGTTGGATATGGCAGTCAAGAAGAATACCGGTAAGAAAATGGTGGCGATTAATAGAAATAGAAGTCGAAGATGAATAAGAATTTTAGGGAGAATTAGAAACTGTTCGACAGGAAGTACTGGAAGAAAGAATGGTTAGTGAATTAACTGACTGCAGAATAAAAATCACACAAATGGTCGAATACTGCCAAAAGTAAATTAAGTTCTGAGTCGATGGGGAGTGATTTGTAGATCTGCTGCATTAGGGAGTTAAGTAAAGGTGGAGCCAAATACGCCTTAGTGGAAAATAGTAGTTCAACTGCAGAAACTGTGAAAAACTATGAAAATATTTATAAGAAGAAACAAGTAAAAAATGCACAATCGAGTTTTATGTACTGCGTATCATGTTGTATGAAACTCTCGATGTGCTGCAGCATGAAACTCTCAGCTACGACCGGAGAGCGCCCAGTTGCTCCCCAGATGCGGTCGAGGGAAGGTGTAAGTAACGGCAACGCCTCCGGAATTGGACTCGGCGTTGCCGGACTCATGATCCTAGCTAACTTTAAGATTAAATAAAATGAAAACTACTGAGGCTAGAGGGCTGCAGTTTGGTATGTTTGATGATTGGAGGGTGGATGATCACCATACCAATTAGCAGCCATCTAGCCTCAGTAGTTTTTAAGATCTGAGGGCGGACAGAAAAAGAGCGGATGGGCAGACAAATAGCCAACTCAATAGTTTTCTTTTACAAAAAAACTAAAAGGCTGAAGCTATTGAGAGTGGCTGTTTGCGTAAAACATAAGGCATAAGATAAACTGAAACAGCAAGAAAAGTGGAAGTTCTTAGATGTGGTTCCTAGGCTAGCGTAGTTCAAAAGATGGATCATAGTTTTTGAGATTCGTTTGTCATTAGGAAAGATTTGAGGATTGTGATTAATTTAACCATGACAAGAGGAAGCACGAAAAGAAGGCTCAGTCAGAGTTGGACGTATGTTATTGAAGAGGTATGAGAAAGGAAAGGCTGTGGTATCAAGAGCGAGTGCACAATGTCTACAGAATGCTTCGACATCTTGCTGATGAAACTTTTGTGTAAGTGTTTGTTGTGGCTAAAGCCGTGGAAGCTTCATGCATGACTCTGCTTAGTGACATCATCTGTAATTCAGAGATCAAAGTACGAATTTGACGGTAACAATTATGTCGTATTTTACTCTGTAAAACAACTCAGTTAGGAGAATAGTCTCTCTCTCTCTCTCTCTCTCTCTCTCTCTCTCTCTCTCTCTCTCTCTCTCTCTCTATATATATATATATATATATATATATATATATATATATATATATATATGTTTATATATGTGTGTGTACGTGTGTGTATAGTATATGTATATATATATACACCACACACACACATATATATATATATATATATATATATATATATATATATATATATATATATATATATATATATATATATATATATATGTGTGTGTGTGTGTGTGTGTGTGTGTGTGTGTGTGTTGAAAATGGTGTGATAATCTATCACCAGTTTCAACGTATCCTCCGAAATGGCCTGTGGAAAATGTTACTTATGTCAATTTCAAAATTATCTTATTACACTATCCTGACACCCTCTCACAATACAATTTAAACTATTTTTCTGACAAATGACCTTTAACTCTTTGCTGTTTTACAGTCATTTAACAATGACTTGCAGAAAACGACATCCTTCTGTATCAAGGTCTTACCACAGATCTTCCCTTTTCCTTTATTCATTGGTTTTTTTGGTTCCCATTTCCTCCCATCCTACTGCCATCGTCGTACTTTCTTGCAATTGTAGAAATAAAGCACAACTTCAAATCGTTTCCAGTCCATACTTTTGTCATTTGCCCTTAAGTTCCTGATTTCGATTTACCCTTATAACTTACTCCACTTAACACTTATCCTTTCCTGCCATTTGAGAGTATTGGGTTAAATCTCGATGAGATGTAGAAATTAATTTCTTTTACATACAAGCCTTTACGTTGATTACTTCCATTAGTTTTTAACGGTCACAGTTTACAAATGTTTTCAGAAGTTTTCATCAATGTCAACAGCTTCACTTCGCTAACTAACACCTTTCATATCGCCACACTTGCTCCTCTTACTGACCTTTCCTTTATTTTTCTCGTCCCTCCGTCCGTTAGAAATTTTATATTAAACATCGACAGAAACATAATATTCCCTTGTCTGAGGCTTAATTTATATCAGGCCAGTATAGCTTCTTAAATCTTCTGACATACTTCTCTATTCATAAAAACTGGCCCTCTTCACCATATTTACTCAACCATTGAAAATAACCCAGTGTTTTTCTATTTTAATCGTTCTCTCGGCCATGTATACCACAAATACCTTGACCTTTCTATCTCTCTAACTCATCATACTACCATAAAATCTTGATCCACTCGCCCTTTTCCCCTATGTAAACCAACAAGGCTCTTCATATAAAAATCCTTTTGTCGTCTGTTTTATTCCTTAAGTGTAGCCCTTAATGTCTTCCCAGCTTTAATGAGTTTTTTTTTTTTAAATCCCACTAATTATTCTTTTCTTACACCTAAAGAAGCATAACAAAACTAAATCAGTCACTCAATTATAGTATGGTCATCATCATACCGTAGCTTATGGCTAGTGATACGTAGTATGTCGTGTGTGTTTGTGCTTGTGTTTCATCGTATAAACGCAGGCCTAAATATACTTTTATTTATGATAAATATACAACCACAGAGAGAGAGAGAGAGAGAGAGAGAGAGAGAGAGAGAGAGAGAGAGAGAGAGCGGAATAACAATTATATTATATCGAAGGGGTTAACTTGACTATTAGAAACGTTTTATATTTATCACATACTGACCACACTATGAAATTACTTCCAATATTGTGAATAAAAGGATAATGTATATATTAATATTAAAAAGATGAACCAGTCAATAACTAAAGATCTAAAAAATTGAATAAACTAAGAATAAGAATCTGTTAAGATTCTTAAAGTAACTGAATCCTCAAAAACCACTTACAAAGTATTCTTTGATAAAAAGGAACGATGGACAATGTTTTGCAGTGGAAGTGTGTTCGAAAGCATTGTGGTTTAACACGAAAAGTCGAACGGATTTGTATTTTCAAGTTCACCATTACTCTTGAAAATACAGCTAATATTATGTTAACTTACGTTTCATGATTACTTCAGGATATCTTCAGGGGCAAGGAATCGTTGAATGCTATGATGAAGGACCACATCAACAGGCATGCTTCTAACGAAGTTCTCGGATATATCTTCAGCAGGATAATACTTTGGCATATATAACTGAATTTCATAAAATTCGCAACCCCATTAACTGGGTTCATTACTAAATCACCAAGGAAAAATCTATCGACATCAATTGACGTTAATGCTACTCACAGTGCTCTTCATACCTGAGCTGGTTAGTCCTTATGCCGATTTAAGTTTGCACAATCACTTCTAAAGAAAAATGGCACGGTAGTTTCACAAAAGAAAAAGTGCTGCTTTCGTACAACCAGATGGAAAGAAGTACAGTATATCACTACAAAATAGATAATGAATTATATGAAAGCACCAACTCTTCCATCGTCCAGGTCTTCTCCAAGCGGAATATAAGCACGGTCTGTCTCCCGGCTGGATATATATTTATGTTTCGTCATATCCGGCAAGTTTTATCTTTATTTTCGTTTTTTTTTTTTTTTTTTACAAATCTTTCAGCTTTGTGATCAAGCATAGAAATCACACGCGGCTCTGCACATCCTCAGGTATATTTTTTTCAGCTAACTCACGTTTCCTGCCAGGCTGGTGTCCTTCATAAGGTAACAAGCACCCTAAAATCCAGTGCGGATTTTTATTAGAATATATATATTGTCTAATTTTCTGCTAATCTCATTCATCTAATTATATGATTAACTTATTTGTTACTATCTTCTACTTTCATCAAGCTAAAGATGTTATGTTTTTTCGGACTGTTTGTATGTCAACAGGATTAAGTTAGAAGATTGTTCTCAAGTTTTACGAAAACGTTAACAGTGGCAGGCCTCTTGCCTGACATTAAATGATTAGGTTTTGAGAGAGATATATGAATGCAACTTCTGGGAAAATGAACTCCTTGTTTCAGTTGCTCTAGATTTAGGAAACCAAATCCCTATGCACCATTGCCTTAAATTTGCATAATTAATAGTACCGGTTACTTCTGCTCTTAAATATCCTTTTCTGGTCAATAGAAATGTGTTCATCGGGTTTTAGCGTTGGTGGAAGTATGCGCTCCGTGAGTCTTTTGTTTAATTGTGTAACTTGTTTTGATAATATGAGGTATATTTTCTACATGTGGCTTTAATACTATTGTGGTTTTTACTACCAAATGTCCTTAGACAACAACAACATCATCAACAACAACAACAACAACAACAACAATAATAATAATAATAATAATAATAATAATAATAATAATAATAATAATAATAATAATAATAATAATAATACTCAGATTCTATACCATTCCATATAAACTGTAGCAACAGCATTTTGTCTGGAAAATACCTATGTACTACATGTACAAATATACTAATGTCTGGGTTAACATAATCACCACTAATAAAACGAATGAATGACATTAACGCCAAGATTAAAAAGCATTATCCATATTTGATCAAACCTCCATATAATTCGCTTTCAAAACATAGAATTCAGTGCGAAATTAATGTTAAAATCTTTTTGAGTTAGGCATATATCTCTATGGGAATCATACTTTTCGAACTTGGAATTAATATGATTCATGAGTTACATTAGTGATAACTTTGTTAATACAGAAACAAACATATTTGTACTTTGAGTAACGAAATATTTTTATGGCGAAATAAAATTAAAACGACAAACATAAATTCTTCAATTAACAGACATCATCGATGTCTGTGTTGCCTACGGATCACGTTTGGAAAGGAGGGAAAGAACAGGAATTTTCCACTTCTTAATTGAGTAAATTCCTACAAGTGCATATCACTGCATATCTATTACTGATTCTTCGACAGCGATAGGAAATATCTTCACCTATCACTCCCTATCAAATCACCAAACACTGCTATCTCTTTAAGTGAAAGTGCCTAAGAAACGTGGTGACCAAACGCAGTCACTATATGGCATTGATAACTACTGATAATTTTCCAGACTGTCTCTACAGTAAAGTTCATAGAGCATTGAAATAAAGTATTGATAAAATTGGACGCTTCTCTTTATCAAGATAATCTCATTTTAATAGCAGAAATTATCTGGAAAACCGATTCGGTGAAACATGTTTGTGCTTTTAATTTGAAATTATTGTTTGGTATTCTGCCTTAAGGGATATCCCGAAATTAAGATGAAATTATAATTGAAGTCACCGTCTCATTGGTTAATCCACAGAACCTCATTTACATTTACGTTAATAGCTTTAAAGACAATTTCATAGCTAATATACATTAATGAATAAGAATACTGAACAAGTAAAAGCTGCATTGTTATTAATATTATTACTAGTACGAGCTTGTTGGGGCGCGTAGCTCAGCTCTGCTATCTCCCCTAACCCCCCGATCCCATACCTACCCCGCCCCAACCCGGGGCGGATAAGCAGGTTTACAGGAGGGGAGTGGATTTCTCCCCTACCCTCCCTTTCCCTCCCCTATCCAGGGCGGACAAACCTGTTTGCATGGGGTGGCTGGCTGTGTCATGTCTCCCCTACTGTCACCCAGGGGAGGACAAACAAGAGTCACTAGGATTTTATTCATTACAGATTGTACATAAACATGGATTTGGAGGGTTAGGGTATCTCAGTATTTACAGTGAATATGCAAACAGTTTCATAGGCCTTATACTTTTATGACTACAACATTGCCAGACTAAACTGAGAACGAAAAAAAATCTATGGCTTGACAACTAACATTAAAATCTTCGGAATTAAATGCACCGACTAAAACTGGAACCGATGTAGATATATAAAGAACAAAACATTATTACCAGATGGCTTTCATAATAACTACAATGATTCCATAATCAGTAACCTAGATCTAACCGAATTCGAATTCTAGCGATAAATTGAAAATATTTATATTTCTATCTGTTTATTTTTTTAATTTGTTCGTTTATCTTTTTTTCTAATAACTGATCTCTTCTGTTTGTATTTCCTATTAGCTTCTGTAATTTCTTTCAAGTGAATATCTTATATATTGTGTGGAAGCCTGAATCTAAAATCAATGGCCCCTGTAGGCCTCTCCCATATGAATAGGGTTCATCCTGTGAATAATAATAATAATAATAATAATAGAAACCTAACAACTTCCGAAGATGGAAAGAGAAATTCCTGTGTATAACTTGTTTACTTGTAAATATTTACATATATTACTTTAATCCAGAGTACTTTCAGGTCCTAACTGTGAACCTTTTTGAAGAGATGTGAAGGTAATCAACAAGTTATACACAGGAATCTTGTGGGTTTCTCTTTCAATAATAATAATAATAATAATAATAATAATAATAATAATAATATAATAATAATAATAATAATAATAATAATAATAATAATAATAATAATAGTTAAAATATTAGGTAATTAGACAAATTGACGAGGCTCATCTATTTGTATGGACCTCCTAAAAATAGCGTTAGATTGTTCAGAATTAATGTGTTGAAAAGCATATAAAATCATATTAGATTTTCATCAACGATCATTTAAAAAAGGTAAGATGTGTTTCAGATGAATAAGGTACTTTTCATACAAGATTTTACTGAGGAATTGATATAGATGGATCAGGAGCAGTGGCCATGAAATAAATATTACACGTCAATAATGCTTTTTATTGAATAGAATAGTTTAAACAGCGCGTCAAGATCAGACTTTCAGATCTCTTCAATTTGTCATCATTTAACTAATTCCATAATGAAAGATATTTACATGTCATTGCAGAATTACAAATGAGTTCATCGGAATATTCTCTGGCAGGTGATTTTTGTTGATAGTGTTGGAAAATTACAGATTTATCTCATTATTATTATTATTATTATTATTATTATTATTATTATTATTATTATTATGAAAAGCTGCTGTGAAAAAGCAAGCTTTAAGAAATACATTACACGGATAGTTTGAGTATGTCAAGATGAACTTTTTCCAAATGTTGAATCACACATATACAAAGAGTATTACTGTTTTAATTGTTCCATTTATCCCAGTTACTTCAGTTACACTAACTGCTAATCATGCCACCACCTTTGCTTTTAACGCACTGCCGCAATTAAAGATATGTACTGTATATAGTTTGGTCTAGCTTAACGAGCGTAAAATAGCTAAATTTTGTGAGAACTAGTCCCATCAAAGTGCCATTACTAGTGACAGAAATAATGGCGTTCTTGCAAAAACACCTTATAAGAAATTCTCAGCTGTTCACTTTATTAATGTTAAAAACGTAAAGCAGCTCTCAGAAATGATTTTCTTCTTCAGTGTTGGGTTATTAGGTTCTACTCTGCAGCAGGCTGTACTTGGAAATAAATACATTACTACGCTGCCTGACCATGAGCGCACGTTTGATATTCGCTTGCAAACTAAAAGCCACAATGAATATTACGTAACTTTAAGTGAGCAGGTCTCTCCCCGCAAAGGTACCGCAAAGTCCAGTGACGCAGGAAATGACACTGTGACAACCACACTATCAAAATGTAGATCAACAAGCCATTCATGCATAGCTGGAACTTCAAAAGTTCAAGCGAAGATGCAGTGCATTACTATCCTAATACTATTCTTGCATTTTAATACATTTTTACTTATTTTTTTTTATTTTTAGTAAGCGAGATCTCTTCTTTCTGTATTTCCCTTTATTTTCTCTTATTCTTCCTAATGAACGCCATTTTTTATGGAAGCTTGAACTTCAAGTCAATGGCCTCTGTGGGCTTGTTCCATATGAATAAGGTTCATCTTCTGAATAATAATAATAATAGTGACTTTTTAGCTCTGTTACCCAGTGCTTTCAAAACTCAGCAAACATAGAATGGTGGTATCACTGAAGTTGACATTTGTGGCAAGATCTGCTCGCTTCTCCTTCCAGAATTCTAATTTTGCTCTGGAATTTCCTGGAACCTGGAACTTGTGATGAATCACCACCTTGATAAAACTTACTCATCTGGAGACGAGGATTTGACTATAATGAAGTCTTAGCTGAATGATAGCTAAATTACTTACTTACTGGAACCTTACTATTCCTCGTTCTTCACTGCTACAAGGGATACAGATAACAATGCTGTAAAAATCTTTGAAATATTTTCTTTTACAGTATAAAAACTGAATGTTAAGAGGAAGGTAATGTAGGTGAGATATGTCATATTTATTTATTACTCTCTCTCTCTCTCTCTCTCTCTCTCTCTCTCTCTCTCTCTCTCTCTCTCTCTCTCTCTCTCTCTCTCTGCACTACCTGATCTGAGGCTCTTCACGACATTGCCTTTCACTGGTTATATCTATCGCCTGTTATCAGTGAAGCTGTTCCTCTTTTCCGTTAATTTTAGTTTTAACCTTTTAATTATTCCCATATCAAAACAATCTGCTCAACAGAGATATTTTATAGTGAAAGCAGCCATGCAGCAATAGCCTCCAATCGATAAGTTCGCTTGCAGCATCCTTTGTCACAGTTCATATTAACCGGTTATTCCAAAGGCCCAGCCCAAACCAGTTAAAGGTCAGCTCGTGTGCGCCCGATCTCTGATGCAGTCTGTCTTGAGAGGTTAGAATAGTGAGGAAATCGTCTTCATTGCTGTTTCAAAGTGAGTTTTTTCGTTCATATATAATTATTCCAGACTGTAAAAAGAGAAAAGGAAAACCATGTTTGTTGCATATTGTATTTTTTATATTTTGAATGGATAAAAGATTTACTGTATTAAGATGATTTTAATGTTCAGGATTTAATTACTTTAAAATTTTAGTAGTTATATATATAGAATAAAGACTTCTCTGTTGTGTTATTATAAGTAACTGAAAATGTCATTTTTCCTTTTTGGAATATCAGTCTAGTGATATATCTGACTGATATAAAATCTATGGGGGAATATTCTTTTCGACGACTAATTCTTCTCCTAACGGACGATACTTCAGTGGGTGAAGAATTGATTCGGCCTATTATGCGTCTGTGAAAAATCCCGTTGCCTAATGCGCATCTGTGAAATCTCCGGCCGGGATTAATAATGGAGGTGAAGAATCCTCTCGGGCTTATGTGCATCTGTGAAATGTGCGTCAGTGACAAATCCTTTAGGCCTAATGGCCATCAGTGAAATGTATGATCAGCCTGTTGTAGTACGGAGCAAAGCCTATTCAGCCTTTTGACTGTCCGAGAAATATTTTTACAGTATCATGTTTAACTGTGAAATGTCTGCTAGCGAAACATTTGTGACGAATGCCACATTATGCATTTCATCTCAAATGGAGTAGGGAACGTTAACACTAAAAATACTGAGTTTTTTTTTTTATTATGAAAGCTACGCATTAGCCCTTGACAGAGGTACATATCGTATAGTCATCAGTATTCACTGACTAATGAGGCGGCTATCAGCAACCTTTTAGCAAGTAATCTTCAGATATGATCTAAGACATTTCAAGTTGAGAGAAGCATTAATCAAGGGAAGTACTAAACAATATATCTCAGTCTTCGAGGATTAGAGACAGAGGAGGCTGAATCTTATGCATTATATGAGAGTGACAATTATTTCACATTCATTACTGATAAACGCATGTCTCTGATTTGCAAATTGTTGTATAAAAATTCACATAAAGTTGGAATACCTGCTAGCTCAGAAGAAAGCGTGTCTGAATCACTAAAAATGGAAAAGTGCCAGAAGCCTGATACCAGTAAAGTGCCCCTTGAACCAGTAGCAGAAAAAAACTAGCTGGTACAAGAATCGTAAATTTGAACCAAATCTGCTATCAGAAAAAAAGCAAAAACCACGACGAAGTTTCTTCGGCTCAATCGAATTTTCTGTACAGCGTATAATGCTGTATGAAACTCAGCCACGCCCCACGAAACTCTCAGCCGGCCATGATGGCCTGTGTTGTTGCGGTGCCAGACGCACGATCACGGTTAACTTTAACCTTATATAACATAAAACTGCTAAGGCTAGAGGGCTGCAATTTGGTATGTTTGATGATTGGAGGGTGGATGATCAACTTACTAATTTGTAGCCTACTAGCCTCAGTGGCTTTTAAGATCTGAGGGCGGACAGAAAAAGTGCGGACGGACAGACAAAGCCATCTCAGTAGTTTTTTTTTACAGAAAACTAAAAGCATTGCTTTTGCATATGAAAGTAGCTGACTCTGAGCACGCTCGTGGTCGCATGAGATTCCCACTCTAAATTTATGATTGCAAGAAACTGCTGTGAAAAGACATGCAGTACAGTAATAACTTGAACCAAACTGTGGAAACTCGCACACGGGTATCCAACTTTAAGAGGGAAAGAGTTGAAGCCAAGATTCTCTACTGGTGTGAATGTTCAGGTTTTCAGTCCTTGTGAGGTGAACTATGAATGAGAGAGAGAGAGAGAGAGAGAGAGAGAGAGAGAGAGAGAGAGAGAGAGAGAGAGAGAGAGGGCTGGTGTAATGTGCGTGGCTCTGAGTCTCTCCCACGTTCGTCAGTCCACTGATTTGTGTTATTTTTTGTGATACTTTATTATTTCTTTTAATCAGCCTTCAGTAATAAATTATATTACTGAAGGCTGATTAGAAGTAGAAAGTAAGAGTGTAAAAATTTACTACTCACGTATTATCTCTTCGAAGAGTTGGCCCGTTTTGCTATGTTTTTATTCATGTCATGATTAGAGGGGTAAGACAGGGCTAAGACCTACTGTACTCTGTTTATGTTCTCTGCAGTATACATTAAGCCTTTTTTTTTTTTTTTACTAAGTTTATGAAATAGGAGTTAGGGATTAAGATTGATTTCGCACTTGTGTTGTGTTTATTACGTGTTGAACTGAGGCCAAACAGTCACTGTCCAAATTACTAATAGGGTAATTAGTTTGATATACTACCTGTTTTTCTCTTAGACATGAATTCCTCTGTTGGTCTATGCTTTTCCTTCGGAACTGAGTTGGTTTATGTTTTTGTAGGTTAGACTTTGTTAGATTAAAAAAAACTATTTGCGCTGTGTTGAGTGTTCATGTCTCATTTGCAAAGTTTCTCATTTCCAAGTTTATAAGCATTGTCAGAGAGACCAACAGATAGATAATTCACTACTCTTAGATTAGACTTTTATGCTCTGTATAATGTTGTGAATTGTCATTAAGATTACCTTGATGAGTCTTGAAATACTGCCAGGGCTTTTGTACGGGAAAAAAGTAACGAGAAAAGAGACGAATCCTTCACTTTGAATGTCACATTGACACTGCAGACTGAGAATTTACAAGAATTAATTAATTATGGACGTAGGATATGTCTGCCCTGAACTACCCAGACTTAAAGCCAAGCCTCAAAGATCTTGCTGAGGGGCTTCAGCTGCGGAAAGTTATCCATCGTTTGCTATTGACTCAGTGACTCAATCAGACTATGCTCAAGGCCTGTGTTCTCGCTTGCAAATCTTACTAGGACTTTTGCTCCGGTGGAACACAGGAATGAGATAGTGCTTTGCAGAGCATTACCCTCGTAGCAGCAAATGCATATTGAATATGAATATGAATGCAAAGTTGCAATATACTACACTTTACTTGTTAACTCTAGCAATCAAAGTAGAGCCACTCTCTGTGCTGACACACCATTCATAGATGATATAGATGATGGCCACATTATTGATTGATAAAGTGCAGAGGTCGTTGGTGCGTATACTGTAATCTAGTTTTAATAGCTTGTTTTCCGAAATGGAAACTTGTATCTCCCTGTCATTGTCTTCAATATTTAGTGTAAATAAATATATCGTCCCTATTCTCTCTCTCTCTCTCTCTCTCTCTCTCTCATACACACACACACACACACACACACACACACACACACAAACACACGTTCTTTACAAAAATAAAAAAGGCTGATGATTTTCAGTATTTATCAGTCAGGAAAGAGGACTAGTGACTGTTTTTTCAGTCTTTATCTGATAACTTGAGTATACTTCTACCTCGCTCTAAGAGGTGGCCTACTGACCTTTCTACAAGGTTATGAAGACGGCATACACACTGCAGTCACTGTAATGTCTCCCATCCGTTGTCATCCAGTGTCACATTACAACGTCTGTGTATTCGCTGATTACAAACCGTTGTCAATCAAAGGTTGGTAAGTGACATATAGGCCGTTTCATTGCTTAGCTTTTTTCCCTGCCTTGCTTTAAGCTTGGATATACAGTACATAGTGTATTACTACATCGATCATGTTTTTCCTAACATATCCGCATTTTTAAATGTCAAGGGAAGGACAAACAATGCATATCATGAAGTTTTTTATTTATAGCGTTTTAATTAAGCTGCATGAATTCCCTCCAAATAATATTGGGTTATGTCGTATATGCTAACACTGTTGAAGACCAATGAATTCCTTATATCTTTTAATCGGCATGATTTTCATTGTTTACGTTGATCTGATTAGCATTATTTGTATTTATTTTATTATTGCTTTAATATCGTTTGTCCAATATCCATAGAAAAAGTATTAAATTTTTCATTTAAGATCATTTTTTTCTACTTTAATTACATTTAGTATCCTGTTTCAAATTGAACATTTGAAGAGGTTATAAATGTAATTATAAGAGAATAAAGCAGAATGGGCAATATCTTATTCTATATATTATTAGTTCCGAGCTCTAATATATTAGTTAAGCGCAGACTTTAAGGTTTACACTTATTATCAATTACATAGAAAATTATTCCCTGGAGCATTGCGATAACTCCTTGTTCTAAGATAGACTTGGTGAACTGTGGCAGATAGATAAAAATATCTATCTCGTTCATGTTTAATCGGGAAGAAGAGGAAAATGCAATGGCTAAATATATTTGTGTTGACCGTGTGACCTTCATGTTAAGTCATGAAGATAGCAAATATGCCTACTGTAGCATACAGTTGTATCTCTTTGCTATCCTCCCATTACTTTATTTACTGTGATTTATCATTAACATATGTATATATATATATATATATATATATATATATATATATATATATATATATATATATATATATATATATATATATATATATATATATAACACACATATTATGTGTATGTGAATGTGAGTGTGTCTGTGTTTATGTATGTATGTATATACACACATATATGTATATATGTATGTATATATATACATATATATGTATAAGTAACTTTTTGGAACAAATATTGTAGTGTTAACGGTGCACATTACAAATGAAGATTCATTTTAATGATATAATACTTTTCATGTGAATACAGTAATACTTCATTAAGATTGCACAAGTTAAATTCCGTAGTTTGTCAGCAATAAAATACTGTTTTTTGACTACACTGACTCTATTTGCATTTATGATTTCGAAAAGTCTCTCTCTCCCCCCCCCCTCTCTCTCTCTCGTCAACATAAAAGAGAAATGTTGTATGTTTTAGCGAAATTATCGCATTACCTTTAATTTAGTATCTATTTTTGTATGGTGCTTATACGCAAATTTTTAAAAGACTGGGTTTTTAACTGATAGAAGAGCAGTTCAAATACTGCAGAGGCCACCTGCTTAATTCTCTGGGATATAATAATAGTCGAAATACTTGACCTGCTATTTTACGTATTCCGTGATCAACTAGTCATTAATTTAGAGAAAACTGAGTCAGCGATATAATGATACATTGGTATACTGATTAATAAATACCTGTGCATTGCCTCTCCATTGCAATAATTGTAGGATTTATCGTTAACGTCTTAAGGAAAAGCCTGGCGAAATAGGTTTATCCAATTCCAGTTTCTTTTCTTAAATAAGATTCATTAAGGATTTCTGACTTGCTCATGTTTTTATTTTCGTGATATTTATATATATATATATATATATATATATATATATATATATATATATATATATATATATATATATATATATATATATATATATATATATATATATATATATATATATATATATATATATATATATATATATATATATATATATATATATATATATATATATATATATATATATATATATATATACATATATATATATATATATATATATATATATATATATATATATATTTATATATATATATATATATATATATATATATATATATATATATATACATATATATATATACATATATATATATATATATATATATATATATATATATATATATATATATATATATATATATATATATATATATATATACATATACACATATATATATATATATATATATATATATATATATATATACAATATATATCTATATCTATATATATATATGTATATATATATATATTTATATATATGTATATATATATATATATAAATATATATATATATATATATATATATATATATATATATATATATATATATATATATATATATATATATACTGTATATATAATTCGGATGTAATGTAAATTTCCTTTAGTATAATAGTGAGCAGGTCCTCCAAATGTAGAACACACGGGAAATAATCATCAGCGACAAGGGTAATGAAGGCCTGTTAATTACTAATTATGACGCGGGGAACTCCGGAAGTGCGTTTACCTGGTGGAATGGAATGGAATATAGAGTTTAGGCCAAAGGCCAAGCGCTGGGACCTATGAGGTCATTCAGCGCTGGAAAGGAAATTGAGAGTAGGTAGGTTTGAAAGGTGTTACAGGAGGAAAACCTCGCAGTTGCACTATGAAATAATTGTTAGCAGAGGGCGGATAGAAGATGGAAAAAAGATAATAAGAATGGAGGTACAGTAAAAGGAATGAAAGGTGCTGCAGCTATGGGCCCAAGGGACGCTGCAAAGAACCTTTAGCAATGTCTACAGTGCACCCTATGAGGTGCACTGACGGCACTACCCCCGTACGGGGGCATTTACCTGGTGTGTCTCTGCTTATGTTGATACGCGATTGATCATTTGCGCTACAGCGCAGGCTTTCTAGTTTATACTGCTTCGCTCTATTGTGGATTGACACGTTCAAAGGATGGAGAGAGAGAGAGAGAGAGAGAGAGAGAGAGAGAGAGAGAGAGAGAGAGAGAGAGGTTCTTTTATTAAAAAAACAAAGACTTTCATAAAAAGCTGTTCTCTATATAAAATGGTTCAACTTTAACCCTTAAGAGAGAGAGAGAGAGAGAGAGAGAGAGAGAGAGAGAGAGAGAGAGAGAGAGAGAGAGAGAGAGAGAGGTTCTCTTATTAAAAAAAAACAAAGACTTTTATAAAAGCTGGTCTTTATATAAAATGGTTCAACTTTAACCCATAGAGAGAGAGAGAGAGAGAGAGAGAGAGAGAGAGAGAGAGAGGAGACCAAATCTTCCGAATGTCTTAATAATAATAATATTTAAAAAATACTCATAGTAGTATGAGTCTTGTTGTGCAGAAACAAATCCACAGTTATATATGGGTACAAATATATTTAAAAATAAATCTATACAGAGAGCTTTCGGGCATATGTTCGACTCCCCTTTTGAAAGGGGAATCGAAAAGATTTTCAAAAACTTTTAGGTTTATCTTCGAATATATTTATACCCATACATAATTGTGGAGTTGTTTCTTCAGTAATAATAATAATAATAATAATAATAATAATAATAATAATAATAATAATAATAATAATAATAATAATAATAACAACATGTTTTACAACACAATAGGAGTCTGGTTAGTGCAGAAGAGTGCCGGTCAGACGAGGAACATAGACTCAGAATGATGCATCGATGGCCAAATAGACAGAGAAATTTAGTGGTGAAGTATTTGCATAAATCTATATTCGAATACCTTATATTCTTTCCACTCTGGATCTCTTTCCTCAGAGGGTGGTAGGTATAAACCAACCAGGTTCTCTCTCTCTCTCTCTCTCTCTCTCTCTCTCTCTCTTTCTGCCCGTTTTAGCAACATTTCGTCTTCCCACCATTGTGAACACGCGAGCATAAAGCGACCATTACCCCGATCAATATCTCCGAACTCCGTAACAGCGGCTAATCAATGATTACAAACATCGACTTTTTGATCAGTGAGAAAAATCTGGATTTCTCCGATAGAGCCAGTTACCAGGGGCTTATTTGAACCCTTTCTTAACAGGAAGAGGTTGATTAACTAACACGTTTCTGTTGCAGACATATGCATGTCAGCCTTATCACTAGATGGACATGGGGGAATAGTAAAACTGACCCTTCCCCCCACCCCTACCCCACTGCACTATGTCGTGAGGGACAAAGGAGGGTAATAATAACGATGTGGGGGGCGAATGCGGGAGAAGTAGCAGTAGAAGAGGGAGGGTGATGACGAGGGGGAGGAGGAAGGTAAGATATGTCACGTATCCCCTTCCCCAGCAACCCTCCTCACCTTTACTTCAACTCTGTCTTCAGTCACAGTTTTGGTGTTCTCTCATGTCTGTGTCCGGTTGGGTGGAATGGCATTCGAGCCCTGATATTGGCCGTTTTTCTCTCTTTAAAAGTTCATTTCAACCCTAGTAATGTTACAGATCGATAGAAAATGGCACTGAAGTGAACGGGAAACTAGTTAGAAAGTTCAGATCTCCGAAGAGTAGTAATTCTTCCTTGCTCGATGAGCGACTATGGTTGGCGCCGCACCGATTAAGGAGATGCAGCGGATTTACGATGAACTGTCCTGCGGCGATTCGGAAAGACCGGAGAACGTTCAATAGCTGAACGGGGCTCGGTCGGAAGTCTTGCGAAAATGGAGATCGGTCCGATAGAGCGCGAGGATTTCCTGACGTGAAGCGAAAAGAGAATAAAATGACGGGACACGCATCCAAAATTATTTGACGTATAAAGAGAGGAACACAACTTTCTTTTTATATAGGAACAACGTCTACGAATAAAACCCCTCAAAAATTACCGGCGATACCAGAAGATTTTCTGCTATGGAGGAAAGTCGTAGGTGTTATTTTAGATTTTGTTTTTAGCATTTTATAGAATCTAAATCATGCGAGCATAGCTTTGTGAATGGAAATGCACATAAATCTTCCACATTACTGCAGTGTTCTTGCCTTTATAAAGTTATATTTAACAGAAATTCCAAGCTTTTCCCCAAATACTTAGTTGAAAAGTGAGCTGTAATCAATGAAGGATTTTCATTTACTGAAGTACACTGCCATCCATAAAGGAACCAAATTTATTACGGATGAAATATTATTGAATCCAGTGGGTGTTTCGCTGACTGAGGTCCTGTCAACGCTTATTCGAGAGATTATTCTATATTCCTTGTGAGCAAATTCCAGATCGTTCACCCTAACATCGACCACCATTATCGACCACCACACTGGCACATGGACTCGAGCTAAATGGAAGAACGATTTATCAAACGCTGTGCCTCTCGATACGTGCGCCTCAACATGTACAGTATAAATTAAGATATTAGGAAGCCAGTACTGCGAATGTATATAATCATACATAGAAATATCTGTATCTGACTTTACGCAATGCACTGATCATCTAATTTAAAAATATTCAAAGAAAAGAGCAATAAACGAAGACCCAGAAATAATAAAATATGGGTTTTATAATACCAAAAAACAGCTTTCAAACTCTAGGAAATTTTTGTTCCCTGGAATGAGTAAATAAACACAAGCTATCTTTTATTCGCATACTCTCCGATATGCTAGAGAAAGTGTCAGCCTTGTCCATTAGGATATGAAAAATAAAATTATGCACGCAACGATACTTACAGATAATACACCCAGCAGAATACATGGATAAAAACAGCTTACTTTCCCTTCACTCCTCATTTAATATATGACCATGCATACGCACACACACACACACACACACACACACACACACACACATATATATATATATATATATATATATATATATATATATATATATATATATATATATATATATATATATATATATATATATATATAAAATAACACACTCACAAATACAGTATATACATACATACATACATATACATATTTAAATAAATACAGTATATATATATATATATATATATATATATATATATATATATATATATTAAATAAATATACACACAGACACACACACATATTTATATATGTGTGTGTATATATACATACATATATATATATATATATATATATATATATATATATATATATATATATATATATATATATATATATATAAATAATTCCAAAAAGACAAGAGAATGATCACTGTCACATTCCTACTTTAACTCCTGAATCGTGGATGCCTCCACACCAATCTCCCAATGCATTTACATAAAGGATTCATCCTCACTTCTTCTAATCTCCTTCATGTAATGCATCATTCACATCTATCTTCAAGCACTGCCTGATTCATAGCGATTGAAATCCTTCTCTTCTAATATCTCTGCCAAATCTTCTTTCATGTTTTTCTCTTAAAATTTCTAAAATTTCTATCATTCTCCCTTTTTTCTCCATGACAAAGTCATCTCTAAAAAATGTGCTCTATCCTTTCACCTACGCTAGCCATTTTATCACTCCCCCCTTCTATGTGTCTTATATTTCTTACTCTTTCAAAACCTCTCATGCCACATATAATGTAATTCATCTGAGTGGTCCCGCTCTTCATTTTATTTTAACCTAAGAAAAACAGCTCTTTCATTCTTTTCACCGTTTGCTGCACTTTTCCTGTGGCTCACCCCTTCTTTCATCTTACCATCATCTGTTATACTTACTTCCAAATATTTAAGCATGTTAATATTCCATTCGTCCAACATATATGTAAACATGCATTACTCCACATTTGTTGTTTTCATTTACCTTTATAACTTTGCTCTTGCTCACTGTTGTTCACAAGTTCCTCCTCTTGCAAACTCAGTTTCTTGAACTAGTTTCTGTATT
>NC_089742.1:16350667-16370667 GCF_040412425.1 Macrobrachium rosenbergii
AATGCAAGCAATATGTTTCTGAGATGGATTTTTTTCCAAAAATTATTTCCCAGAGACAGTGAATGCTCTTGGGTCGAATATTACTCTTTCTAAATGGTGTTTCAGGTTCAAGTAAAAGAAACAAAAAGAAGAGAGAGAGAGAGAGAGAGAGAGAGAGAGAGAGAGAGAGAGAGAGAGAGAGAGAGAGAGACTTAACCGATGGTATCATAAGTGCCAGACATTCTGTTGCTAAATTGGTTTTCTTGAAATAAATATCGGCACGGAGTCGAGATATGCAAACTCTTCCATCCATAAAGTTTCATCTGTCTGAATGCAGATCACTCACTGACATTTAATCCTACATCACACACCCTAAATATTTTGCATGCAAAGAACAGAATAACTATGACAATAAAGACCAAATCTTCTTCATTCCTGCATAGGCCAGTGAGAACACAGCTAAAGGCAAATAAATTCAGAAATAATATATTTAAACGTTCTCTTTTATATATTAAATAAGCATTGCAATGCAAGATGAGTCCCCAGACACTTTCACCTTCCACGCGTGAGCCAAAGAGTCACTTCGGGAGATCGATCATCGTTGTCGCCAGCCCTCCTGGGCCATCCGTCATTCTTCACCCTGGGCGATCAAAGTTACATTATGTTTTCGAACGTGACTCAGGAACTCTCCACTTCCAGAAACTGTACTGTCCCCGAAGACATAACAAATGGCGTCTATTTTTGTCAAGTTGTATGTATTGATTTTAAATCATATTGACATAGAAACACTCATGATTAAATTTTCTGAGTCATGACACCAAAGTAAATGTGATTTTCACTAATGTTACACTATTATTAATCATATGGCACTGTTCTCTATTGATCCCTTATTTGTCCTGCTTTATTCTTCTCGAAATACGCTTCATGACAGTTACTGGCGTCAAAATTTTATCTTGTCTTTATTCGCATTGTAAGAAATAAACAAAAACAAATCTTCCTAAGGTAATGGAAACAACCAAAGAAGACCAAAATATTTGAGTTATTTGAGCTTGACCCAATATCAGCAAACTTTTGTGATGGATTAGAAAGCGTATTACTTCCGGTGATATGAGTTATTCTTAAATCATATATGAATATATATATATATATATATATATATATATATATATATATATATATATATATATATATATATATATATATATATATATATATATATATATATATATATATATATATATATATATGTGTGTGTGTGTGTGTGTGTGTGTGTGTGTGTGTGTGTGTGCTTGTGTTTGTGTTTGTGTCTGTGTATATGTATGTATAACTGAATCCTGAAAATATGGGACGTGATGAATAAATAAATAAAGAGAAAATCCACGAAGGAAAGAGAAACACTGGAGTGCTGCGAGGCCTTTCGACTGTCTTCTTGTAGTTAGCAGACTGAAGAGATATAAAAATAAGCTTACAAAGAAACCTCATATGAATTACAGATGGGGCTTACTAAGGAAAATAATATGTGCTTAGAATCCAACACAATTGAAGAATTAGTAGAACTGCCAATATAGGGTTAAATATCTAAGAGGTTTTGCAAAGGATTTTATAATAGTACAACTCAATAATTCTCTGTTTTGTAAACAATAAAAATTTTTGCAAGATGAACATTTTTACAAATACAAAATTATATCAAACATATGAATACATAGAAAACATATATAAGGTAACTAATTTGTAATTAAGTCAGTGATTTTATCTTTTAGGTCATTCTTGAACATTTTTCTAATACAGGGGTCCAAATAATACATGCGAGGGCTAGGGTTAAAACTACAGCCAGAAGTAAGCTGTATAAT
Organism: Macrobrachium rosenbergii; assembly: GCF_040412425.1. Taxonomy (NCBI): domain Eukaryota; kingdom Metazoa; phylum Arthropoda; class Malacostraca; order Decapoda; family Palaemonidae; genus Macrobrachium; species Macrobrachium rosenbergii. Next base: position 16,352,497 of record NC_089742.1, read on the forward strand.
AATGGATTCCAAAAGATTTCTTGAAGAGAAATCTTTCCGATCTGGCAATCACTGAACTTCCAGTCTAGTTTAGCCTGTGAGAGTTTTCACTTAAATGAATGAATATAGCATTGGATGTTTGTCCAGTTTTGACTGGATACTTATGTTGCTTAATATGTACATCTAAATCTTTGCTAGATTGGCCAATATAAAAAGAGGGGCAGTCCAAACATGGAATTTTATATATTAGGTTGTTATTTTCTGTAGGACTATTTTTTATTAACATTCCTTTTGGTGTGTTATTACAGAAAAAAACGAGGTTCATATTAAAAGATTTTAGCAATGATTTTATGGTTTCAAAACCACTAAAACAAAGCATGCTAAGAATGTTCTTAGGGGTTTCTTTCTCCATACTACTTTCACTATAAAACTTTTTTGTGGGCTTTATTATAACAAATATGTGGTATATGTGAAGGATAGTGTACATCAGTCCCTATTTTTCTTATGTATTCGATTTCTTGATCCAAATACTGGCGACTGGCGATGTGCAATGCTCGTAAAAACATAGAAGAAAAAATTAATATTTTGACATTTAGGTGATGGCCTGAATAAAAATGGACATAAGATAAGTTGTTGGTTGGTTTTCTATAAATACTGAGCTTGCATTGAAATGGTTCTCTATGTATTAAAACATCCAAGAAAGGGAGGCAATTGTCTATTTCAAATACTAAAGTAAACTTAATGGATGGAACCTGTTTATTCAAATTAGAGAGTAAATCATTTACATCAATACCAGCAGGCAAAACAGCTATACCACTTTAAAGGAATATAAATGATATTAGGTAAATATCGTTTTTCAAAAATTCCATATACAAGTTTGAGAGGAGTGGGATAAAGGGTTGCCCATTGCCATACCAAATATTTGTTGGTAAAATTGACCATTGAATATAAATCTACAATCACAAATGCACAACCTAGTGAGTGAAATAATATGGTTTACAGGTAGAGGTAATTCATGATGGATTAGTTCATTACTAAGATACTCTAAAATAGAATCTATAGGGATTTTAGTAAAAAGAGAACAAACACCAAAACTAACGAATCTATCAGTGGGGCAAAAAGTGATTTTGTTTAATTTGTCAACTAAATCTAGAGAATTATATATGTGAGAATCGGAGATAGTTCCAAGTACCGGAGACAAGAGCTTGGTAATATATTTCATTCAATCATTGTATCCCGGCTGACTGGAAGGACTCGCTGCGACAAGAAATTTATGGAAAACTTCGTAGGACTACAGATGCCCTAGCAAGGAAACTTGACAGAAAACTAAAAAATCTCATTGATAGCAGTGAATGGACTAATAGTGCACGTAATGATTGTGTAATAAACTTATCAAGTAAACAAATAAGTGAAAATGTTGTGATTGCACTCGGATACCGTTTATCCTTCTTCATATCTAATAGACCCTCTGCTTTAACGATTGCGTCGTCCCTATGTATATATGAAAAATATTGTGATCTTTCTCAAAATCATGTTGACATTGTTAAAGGTATTGTTTATGGAGCTGCCAATGTTAGGCATGAAAGTAATTTCCCTGCTCGCTATAAGAAAAGTTTGGCCGATCTTAAAAAAGACAATACAGTCCACATCACAAAAAATGATAAGTCGAATAGTATTGTAATTTTAGATAAAGCTGACTACATATCACGTATGCAAGCCCTAAGAAAAAATCCCCTTCATCAAGTCATAAAAAATTTCTGTAGCACAGTGAAAAAAATCCTTAAAGATAAAAAAGAACTAATAGGTCAGTTGTCAGTAAAATTTCCCTTGTTATCTCACTTTTACGGATTAGTAAAAACGCACAAAGAAAATAATCCTGTGCTGCCAATTATCAGTACTGTTGGCTCAACATCATATAAACTTTCGATATTTATTACCTACTGTAGCTCTTGTCCCCGTTACTTGGAACTATCTCCGATTCTAACATATATAATTCTTTAGATTTAGTTGATAAATTAAACAAAATAACTTTTTACCCCACTGATAGATTCGTTAGTTTTGATGTTTGTTCTCTTTTTACTAAAGTCCATATAGATTCTATTTTAGAGTATCTTAGTAATGAACTAATCCATCATGAATTAACTCTACCCGTAAGTCATATTATTTCACTCACTAGGTTGTGCATTTGTGATTGTAAGTTTATATTCAATTGTGACTTTTACCAGCAAATATGGTATGGCAATGGGCAACCCTTTATCCCCATTTCTCTCAAACTTGTATATGTAATTCTTTGAAAAACGATATTTACCTAGTATCATTTGTACTCATTTAAAGTGGTTTAGATAAGTTGACGATATTTTAGCTGCTTTGCCTGCTGGTATTTGATGTAAATGATTTACTCTCTAATTTGAATAAACAGATACCATCCATTAAGTTTGCTTTAGTATTTGAAAAAGACAATTGTCTTCCTTTCTTAGTTGTTTTAATACACAGAGAACAATTTCAATGCAAATTCAGTATTTATAGGAAACCAACCAAAAACCTAATTTATCCATTTTTATTTAGGCCATCACCTTAATATCGAAATATGAAATTTTTCCTCTATGTTTTTACGAGCATTGCACATCGTCAGTCGCCAGTATTTGGATCAAGAAATCGAATACATAAGAAAAGTAGGGACAGATTTATGTTATCCTTCACGAATACTAGACATTTGTTATAATAAAGCCCACAAAACGTTTCATAGTGAAAGTAATATGGAGAAAGAAACCCCTAAGAACATTCTTAGCTTGCCTTATTTTAGTGGTTTTGAAAACATAAAATCATTGTTAAAATCTTTTAATGTCGAAAGGAATGTTAATAAAAAATAGCCCTACAGAAAACAACATAATGTATAAAATTCCATGTTTGAACTGCTCCTCTTTTTTATATTGGCCAATCTAGCAAAGATTTAGATTTGCGTATTAAGTAACATACGTATTCAGTCAAAACTGGACAAACATCCAATGCTATATTCATTCAAGTGAAAACTCTCACAGGATAGATTGGACTGGAAGTTCAGTGATTGCCAGATCGAAAGATTTCTCTTCAAGAAATCTTTTGGAATCCGTTATTATACAGTTTACTTCCAGCTGTAATTTTAACCTTAGCCCTGGCATGTATTATTTGTTACAGTTCCTCATTGGGGGAGTGGGTTCCATTCTCAGCTAGCACTCTGCTGGCCGCGAGTTCGAATCTCCGACCTGCCAATGAAGAATAAAAGGAATTTATTTATGGTGATAGAAATTCATTTCTAGCTATAATGTGGTTCGGATTCCACAATAAGCTGTAGGTCCCATTGCTAGGCAACCAGTTGGTTCTTAACCACGTAAAATAAATCTAACCCTTCGGGCCAGCCCTAGGAGGGCTGTTAATCAGCTCAGTGGCCTGGTTAAACTAATAAATACTTAACTTTTTTGGACCCCTGTATTAGAAAAAATTTTCAAGAATGTCCTAAAAGATAAAATCACTGACAATTACAAATTAGTTGCCTTCTATATATTTTCTATGTATTCGTATGTTTAATATAATTTTTCATTTGTAAAAATGTTCATCTTGTAATAATTATTATTGTTTAAAAAAAAAGAATTATTAAGTTGTACTGTTATATCATTTGTTTGGTGGTCAGTGACCTCCTTGTATAATCTTTTAATTGTCCTGTCCCTGCTTCCGAATGGTTGATCCTAATCCTTAGTAAAACCTCTTAAATATTTAACCCTGTTTTGGCAGTTCTACTAATTCTTCAGTTGTGCTGGATTCCAGGTACATATTTTTTCTTTTGTATTTTTATATTTCTTTAGTCTGCTAAGTAAAGGACGACGGTGGAAAGACCTCGCATCACTCCAGTGTTTCTCTTTACTTGTGATTTTGTCTCATTTATATATATATATATATATATATATATATATATATATATATATATATATATATATATATATATATATATATATATATATATATATATATATATATATATATATATATATATATAGACACACACACACACACACATATATATATATATATATATATATATATATATATATATATATATATATATATATATATATATATATATATATGTGTGTGTGTGTGTGTGTGTGTGTGTGTGTGTGTGTGTGTGTGTGTGTATAAATTTAAATATGAAAGCGTATCTGTTTCAGTACAGTAGCACCGAACACGAATGATAAGAAATATCTTAGAGACGAAGAGAGAAAGGAAATGCGGGACCGAATTTCCAGATTATATCACGTGTATAAATGGAGGTGTACCTGAGGAAGTTATTGATTAGGAACAAGAAGGATATTTTATTATTGGGCTTGCTGTGTCCATTCCTTAAACGATTTAGATTTTCATATGATGTGTGTCGAACGCGAAAGATGAATGGGACACGATTCGTTGTTATGAGAAGGCTTGAAGCACTGGCGAATAAAAGAAACGATCCGGTAAAGTCTCAATGTATAAGTCGTGGATCGACTTTCTAGATGATATGGAAGGCTGTAGTTTTACTTTGTCAAGAAAAACAGCAAAAGGAAGACCATCTAATATCTTTCATATATGTACGATCAGTTCTATCATTAGTTTATTTTAGGTATATTTATCAGGAATATTATCATGGCCCCTTGTGAGTCATGAGAAGATCTGATGTTTGGGTCAGTATATTTAAGGAATGAAATGGGTGAATACCTCTATCATAACGGAATTTTCTAAATCAGAAGGAAGGGGGATGTAATAGCAGTATTCATGTGCAAAACTGAAAAAGGTAAATAAGTACATGAATATAGAAAAAAAGCAACATATACAAATGTATTTGAACATAAATGTGAACGTTAATTTTCTCTAAAACTTGAGGTAGATGAGAATGCATTTCACAAATATTTAGTCGCTGCAGTGATGTGTATGTCGAAAATTTAAATTACAGTTACGTCTGGCATCAATGATGACTTAAAAGGTGGACTTGATGAGTGAGTCATAGTTTTATATTCCCTATGAAACGTGTCTAACTTTTTAGTCTCTCTAATTGCTCTTACTTTTACTACTACGGTTGTTTTGGTGATGAAGAGAATGATAACGTTGGCAATCATGAAGACAATGACTCATGATATTTATTACCCACAAAGGTCTGATGAAAAAAAATTTAGAAATTTTCACTTTAGTTTGGCCGAGGAACACTCATAACTATGAACACATTTCTTTTCGGTACAGTGTTTTTACCGGTTTACAAAACATTCCTTATATAACGACCGTATATGAAATGAATGTTCGAAAAAATTCTATTCCTATCTCAGGTCTATAAAAATTATATTTTTCATCGACCACATCAAACATTCAAAGTAGGTCAGCGTAGGTGATTTCAAATGTCACTGAAATATCGCAGATAAAAGAATAATAGTTCACATACCGAGACTAATTCAGTTTACGTATTTATAGAAGCGATCCGGTACTAGCCAAACATTTTCGACATGATTTGTAATTGTTTTCATGAAAATTATGTATAGAAAGAATAATAAGATAATAATAATAATAATAATAATAATAATAATAATAATAATAATAATAATAATAATAATAATAATAATAATAAAGGAGGCAACAGAATTAACCATCTGATGTTTATGGACGACATCAAGCTGTATGGTAAGAGCATCAAGGAAATAGATCCCCTAATCCAAACTGTAAAGATTGCATCTGGGGACATCAGGATGGAGTTTGGAATAGGAAAATGCTCCTTGTTCAACATACAAAAAGGCAAAGTAACAAGGACTGAAGGGATAAAGCTACCAGACGGGGAATAGCGTCAAACCCATAGATGATACAGGATACAATTACCTGGGAATAATAGAAGGCGAAGATATAAAACACCACGAGATGAAGGACACGATTCAGGAAAGAATATATGCAGAGACTTATGGGCGATACTCAAGTCAAAACTCAGCGCCGGAAACATGACGAAAACCATAAACACATGGGCAGTACCAGTAATCGGATACAGCGCAGGAGTAGTGGAGTGGACGAAGGCTGAATTCCGCAGCATAGACCAGAAAACTAGAAAACACATGACAATACACAAAGCACTACACCCAAGAGCAAATACAGACAGACTATCCATAACACGAAAGGAAGGAGGGAGAGGGCAACCAAGCATAGAGAACTGCGTCAACATCGAGAGCAGAGTGTTAGGGCAATATCTGAAAACCAGTGAAGACGAGTGGCTAAGGAGTGCATGGGAAGAAGGACTAATAAAAGTAGAATGAAAAACAGAACAGAGCAATGACACAACAAACCAATGCACGGACAGTACATGAGAAAGACAAAAGAACTGGCCAGCGATGAAACATGGCAATGGCTACAGAGGGGAGAACTCAAGAAGGAAACAGAAGGAATGTTAACAGCGGTACAAGATCAGGCCCTAAGAACCAGATATGTCCAAAGAACAATAGATGGAAATAACATCTCACCCATATGCAGGAAGTGCAATATGAAAGACGAGATCATAAACCACATAGCAAGCGAATGTCCGGCGCTTGCACAGAACCAGCACAAAAAGGGATGATTCAGTCGTAAAAGCCCTCCACTGGAACCTGTGCAAGAAACACCAGCTAGCTTGCAGTAATAAGTGGTACGAACACCAACCTGAGGGAGTGATAGGACACGATCAGGCAAAGATCCTCTGGGACTATGGTATCAGAACAGATAGGGTGATACGTGCCAGTAGACCAGACATGACGTTGATTGACAAAATCAAGAAGAAAGTATCACTCATTGATGTGGCAATACCATTCGACACCAGAATAGATGAGAAAGAAAGAGAAAAATTTGTTAAGTATCAAGACCTGAAAATCGAAATAAGAAGGATATGGAATATGCCAGTGGAAATTGTACCGATAATCATAGGAACACTAGGCACGATCCCAAGATCTTTGAAAAGGAATCTGGAAAAACTAGACGCCGAAGTAGCTCCGGGACTCATACAGAAAAGTGTGCTACTAGAAACAGCGCACATAGTGAGAAAAATGATAGACTCCTAAGGAGGCAGGATGCAACCCGGAACCCCACGCTATAAAAACCACCCAGTCGAACAGGATGACTGTGACAGACAAAAAAAAAAAAAAAAAAAAAAAAATAATAATAATAATAATACATAAAGTTTAATTTTAAAAAGTTGATAATTGAACTATGTGATTAATGTTATCAAAATGAGAGAAAAAATATACAAGGAAATGTAGGCTACAGACATTTCTTAACGGGTTTCAGCAGATATTTTTTCTTTTTACAGTTTTTCAACATAAGAGCATTAGTAATATTCTAACAATTGGGCAGAGGGAAATATCTTGACCTAAAACTGAGCTCAAGGTATACAGATAAATATTCTAATGTAGCACATTCTCTGGTTTTTGCTGTACTTGAATGTAATAAAGGTACGAATATGAAGATCAACAATAATATGATTCTGAGCAGTGATGTGTTCTAATAGCAGCATTCCTGTTGTTAAAAGTAATAAAAAATCGACAGATTATGCTATTAACAACATCTAAAGGCTTAACAATGTTACTCGGATTTGTTTGACAATTTTTATGTCCTTATGAGAACAGTGATTATATGAGAATGTGAAGTGAAAACACTTTATAAAGAATAATGGTCATCATCGATAATAATATCCAGGTAGGAGACTAGTGCCGGCTGTGCACCTTACGAGGTGCACTGTGGGCATTATTATAAAGAGTTTGGTGCGCCCCTTCGGCCCCTAGCTAAACCCTAAACTCTCATTTGAGCTTTTTACCATACCTCCATTCCTGCCTCCATTTTTCAATCTTGCTGTCCAACCCCTCCCACTCTCTCTTTTCTCTGTCTTGAGAGCTGAATGGCCGGAAGAGCCTCAGTGCTGTTCTTGACAGCCAAAATTTCATAATGCAAAACAAATCGTCCTTGGTAACAATGGATTCTTTATTGAAAATCATCAGCATTATTTTGGTTTTATTTGAAATGGAAAATGTATTCATTTGCTTGCTTAAATGTGTACGGTAATAAATGTGAATACTCACGAAAATTTTTCAGTACAGTTCCCATCTCACAATATATTATTACAACATTTAGCTGAAATAGGCTTCTGCAACATACCTTAGGAGCAATTGCATATTTTGAACTTTAATTATCACTGCATGTCGTGCAAACATCTCACAGGTAATTTCTCTTTTCCAGTGATGCTTATTTTATCTTGCCTGAGGCTCTGCTGCATGACAAGACTGGAACAATCGTTCACGCCGATCGAGGACTTAGATCAAGACGTCATGGCGGCGCATGACTCCTACAACGACGTCTCGACCGCTTACAACTACCACCAGTCACTGCCCAGCTACAGCGCTCTTCCCATGCGTCAAGGTGGCAATTATCACCTGATCTCGGGCGTGCCGTCGGCACCTGCTTACAGGTACCCGGATGACGACAGGCCTCCTTCTTACAGCGAAATATTCAAGGATTCGTAGCTCTTGTTTGAGGGCATGGTTCTCTTGGACACGTTCCATTTGCTCAGTTTTGTATTAGAAGTCAGGCTAGAATGGAAGATTTGCCGTCTCATGATCTTGCGTCATTGTGATTTTTATTTGATATTATCTAAAAGTTGAGGTTTCTATGGTTTTCACCATATTTGTTGCATCGGAATTAAAGCTTATTTAAGATTTGTGTGTTGCTTCTTTACTTATATTATCTAACATACTTCTCTCTACATTTATGACACTCATTCATGCTAAAGTAACATTTGCTTTCGAAAAGGGGTTTGTTTATTTTAAGGCTATACTTTAGCACTGCAGTGTTTATACCAAAAACATCGATATTCCCTGTCTCATTAATGTAAGGCAATTAGATAAATAAAAAAAAGGAAATAATATGCAATTTATGACCACAGGATAATACAACCTTAATTTGCTCTCTGCCTGATGGGTTTATAATTCTTCATCTTCTGAAATTCTTCTAATTCTTTTTTTATATCAAATTTTTTTATCCATATTTAAACTAGAAAAGCAAAGCAGCATTTTGTTACCTCCGCTGGGTTTAGTATTTACTGGTGACATAATGTTTTAACTAAAACGTAATACATTTTATTACGTGGATAATGCAGCCTCTGTTGCAGGCATTTGCCACCTTACAAGAGAAATCATGGAAAACCACTGGATCAGTGATTGCTATTTGCTTGTAGGACATGAGTTTTAACAGTAATAAAATAATAAAACCAAGCTTCTATTAAATGGCCAGTGTCATAATATGCTCCTTCGTCATGATTCCCATTACTATGATAAAAGAAAAAACATTTTTTACTGTAGTTTAACAGCATATGGTGATAGGTTTTCAAGGCGATAATGAACCAATAACTCAGTGATTCAGCTATTCTAAAGGAATAGATAAATAGCTTTACCATGCTTCTACATTTCAAGAAAAAGCAGTGATAAAAGTAGAAGCATCATGGGAGTTATCACATTTTTTGAATCATAAAAACAGAAGTATAAGAATGGTTCCTAGTACTGTACTGTAAATGAGAGTTAAGGCCGAGGAATCATTGTAGAATTCTTCATCATTTTCCAGAGGAAAAATACCTTCAGAAGTAATGGGCTAAGCGCGATCAAACTTTTCAAAAATATTCTTGACACGTCCATAATGGATTTGCTTGCCAATCGATTTCTTTCGACACTTGAGTTTATTAGGCAACAGCTTTAACAATGTCAAGCCCGGCCAGATAACGAGCCTCAAGGTAGCCATTTTGCCACTTTTTGTAGTCTATCAGACGTTAAATGTTGATCTCAATTACTGGGTCTGGTTTTCTGTTGAATGGGATATTGGATCTGACTCCATTTGACTTAATCATTATATCTTGAGAATATTCTTTCGCAGCAGCGATGATCCCTCAGCAGCGTTCTTTATCTGCATCTTGCCTTCATTAGAGATGATTTTTATAGATGAATCCCAAAAGTCATAAAAAAATAAGGTAGTTTAATTTACGTTTTTATATCATAGTTTGGTGGTCAACACCACTGCTACTAGCTTAAACAATATAAATAGTTAAGGAGTATAGGTTTGTTGTGTAAGATTGCTCTATCACAAATACATGCTAGGGATCGTGAACCTTTATATCCGGGAATGTATCTGCACTCATTGATAACAGTAATAATAATAATAACAATAATGTGACATGCATGTCAGTTCATTCACTCTCCACTGATGACCACCAGAGAGCGTGTCGAAACGTTATGGAAATAAAACTAAGACAACAACAACAATAATAATAATAATAATAATAATAATAATGGGGTAGTCCGATGTAAATTTTTCAGCATCATTCACCTAAAATAGTGAATCTATTACAAAGGTGAGCACGCACGAGTAGATATGCATTTGCATTTGTGAATGGAATACACTTGTATTGAAACCATCCAGTTTTAAATTGTTGATACATCTTTGTCTGATCACCACCGGGGTGAAATGAGCAAACCTATCCCACACTGCAACATACCACCATAAATTACAGCCGTCTTTGTTAGGATGTTTCAAGCAAGTGTCAATCCAATGAACGCCATTCATTGCAAGCGTTTCATTATCGTTTGCCATTCATGACAAAGTACAGATTCGGTATGCCTTGTCTCACAGAATTATAGAGATAGAGTTAATTTTTGTAGCATATTAGAGTTAATTTTTGTATCATATCTCTTATGAATATTAGATATTATTTTCCTGCGTGATTTATCAAACAAAGAACCGTATTTTTATTCTGTCAGTTTAAGTTCACGGGATATACTGGAAAGGCAAAATGTAATAAAAATTCGTTTTGCAGAGGTTAACGTAAAAAGCTGCTGATAAGAATACTTACTTCACTTTCGATTCTAAATGGAATATGGAGGTAATTCTGAAGATCGAAGCAATACAAATACATATAAAAAGATAAAAGCTTTGCCTGTCTAGCGTTCATCCATCAGCTGTATAAGAGTGTTACTGAGAGAGACAAGATCAAGCTAATGTGCAAAATAGATGATCGACTTGCGATATCTGTGAAAGGAAAAATACATATTACATATATTACGGGTCACCAGCTGGCCTCTGGGAGATACGTTAATGGAATGGGAGATGTTCACATGCGATGATAACAGATTATAACACGCAAATGGAAGTTTCTCGTGGTCAGGTCGGCAACGTGAACTAGTTGTGATTATGGAAGTTGGGTTCGTTTCCCGCTACCGGACATCACATTTTCACCATATTTCTTGCACTTGGATCTTAAGGCTTTGTAGTGACAAGCGTGTCCAAAAAAAGTGCGAAGAATTCGAGAAGATAAGAGGCATTTGGCATTGTGGCATATTCAATATACATATATATTATAATTACATATGTACATATACATATATATATATATATATATATATATATATATATATATATATATATATATATATATATATATATATATATATATATATATATATATATATATATATATAAAATATCAGGTGAGTAGAAGTTTCCCGTGGTCAGTTCGGCAACGTGCCTAGTTGTGATTATGGAAGCCGGGTTCGTTTCCCGCTACCAGGCATCACATTTTCATCATATTTCTTGCACTTGGATTTTAAGGCTTTGTAGTGACAAGCATGTCCAAAAAGTGCGAAGAATTCGAGAAGATAAGAGGGCATTGTTGGTTATTACAATTTATATATATATATATATATATATATATATATATATATATATATATATATATATATATATATATATATATATATATATATATTTATTGTTACAGACTGGACATGGTTTGATAAGCATTTAAACACAAATTTAAAATTTATGCTGCCACGAAACCAAGGGAGTCCAGTTTGTAAACAAGAGGGGATTTAATTGAAGACTTACCTCAGAATTTCCTGGAATGCAAATTAAATGTGGGAGGTCACCATGTGGGAATTTAGAATTCTGTTACCAATTTACAGGGACTTATTTACAGAAACTTAGCAAATCAACAGTGAGACACGACACAACAAAATCACAAAGGGGCAGATTCAGAATAGGAACCCAGGGAACAATAATGCAATGATTTGGCAACAAGCAAGTGGATTAAAATGGGCCCAATATGCAATACAATCAGTTCAGTGTTAATCGTCACATTCAGTCTTGCCCTGATTACGTGAAATAGTCTCATGTAATACAATTGATGGAGCTCCAGGATGGAAGTATACTGCATATGAACATTTGGGGCCACAACGGAAAACTGTTACGGACTGAGACCAGGAATTATTTGGGTGGCAGGCGGTGTGTGGAAGCATGGAATTGCGATCGTGCCACGTGTCCCTCCTGAAAGAGACGTTCTGAGTTAGCCCTGCTCAAACTAAGGGAAATGGAATCTTCCTACAGAAGATTACCCAATACACGTTCTTAAATACAACACATAATGTAGCCTAGAAGATGCTTATGCTGGACTCATGTATATCCAATCGGGGAATCAGAGCCACGTGGGCCTTAACAATGAACACTTGAGTTCATTCACACAAAGATACATGAACACTGTTATAGTTTAACTTAAATATCCCTTGAATTGCACTGGTGGAGGGATAATTGATTAGCACGGGATCTTTACTTGAATTCGAAGGACGTAAATGGCAAGGCATGGGGATACAGGTCGGCAAACAAGGGAGGATTGCGTTTTGGAGGGAGAGGTTAAAGTTGAAAGAAATGGAAATTAAGGAGTTAAGTACAAGGGACAAGGCTGGCTATTTCACTACTCGCAACGTACGAACCTTTTATGACCATTGTTGGCGCCTAACAGTCGGTTTGGCTGTCCGTCGACGATCGTCACACCAGCGGAGCAGAGAAATGTCGCACGTCCGGTGCATACGAGACCAGACCAAGGAGTGGCTTCTGTTTTCCCCAACATGGCGTCGTGGGGGGTATCTCGGTTTTTGCTACAACGTACCTGCAAGCAGCCATACGGCAGCTAAATCACAGAGAAAAGGAGACCTTAGGACTAAGGGCTTACAGAATAAAATCCTACCGCATCCCCTAAGTTCGATACGCCTATTGGGCTTCCTGAACACTAATTGCTACCCCATCTCAGGCGATGGGGGGAGACGGGGGTTTGGGTATTGTTCCAGCATTGTACGATCTTTAAGGGGGGAGAAGGGAGGTTTACTAACGGCTGTGAACTGGTTCAAACAAATGCGGTTTCCCTGAGATGCCTGATTCACAGACAGAGGAATAACAGATCAATTGAGAATTGATTGCTGGAATTAATATACAAGGGAGGGAGGGATGTTTATTCTTGACAATATATATATATATATATATATATATATATATATATATATATATATATATATATATATATATATATATATATATATATATATATATATATAGATATAGATATATAGTGATAGATATATAGATATATATATATATATATATATATATATATATATATATATATATATATATATATATATATATATATATATATATATATATATATATATATATATATATATATATATATATATATATATATATATATATATGTATATATATATATGTATATATATATATATATATATATATATATATATATATATATATATATATATATATATATATATATATATATATATATATATATATATATATACATATACATATGAACTTTATCACATACACAATTGTTCTGTGCATTAACAGGATTACTAAAAGGACCTCATTCAAACTGGATGGTATCTACAACTGGTTGTAGAGAACGTCTTCATAACTTGCGCCAACAACACAATGGCAGGAACACCGGAAACGGCTTTGAAGACAGCGTATCTAGAAAAATCGTGTACTTCATAGTAGCAAGGAAATGAAGGAAAAACGCAAGAGAACGCAAGGAAAAACGGACACCGAAGAATATATATATATATATATATATATATATATATATATATATATACATATATATATTAGAAGCAGCAGAAAGACCAAGATCACGAGTGGGTGGGGTCACACAGGAGGAGCTAGGCGATTATAGGATTAAAAGTACCCAGCACACAGATATAAATACAACTGGACTACGCATTCACTCATTGTACGGATACTTGATAATGTGGACTGTTTGTCCAAGAAAACTTGTAACTTTTTCTGAATAAATACTCCATTAGATACCATCCAGTTTGAATGAGGTCCTTTTAGTATATATATATATATATATATATATATATATATATATATATATATATATATATATATATATATATATATATATATATATATATATATATATATATGTATATATATATATATATATATATATATATATATATATATATATATATATATATATATATATATATATATATATATATATATATATATATATATCACACATTACCACAGGTGAAAAATAAGAAATGACTGAAAAAGATAAAAATATAAATATGACAAAAGCAGATAAATCAGGCGTTCTTGTAATTTTAAATAAACGTGAATATATGGAAAAAATGGAAAATCTTTTGGGTGATGATAGCACATATAAAGAATTAAATAAGAACCCGTTAGACAATGTGAACAGTGGCTTCAATAAGAAATTGAAAAACCTGTTAAAAGGTAACGAAAGCCTTATAAAGAAGTTGTGTGTGAACTCTCCATCGCTACCATACATGTATGGTACAATAAAAACTAACAAAACAAACTTTCCTGCCAGGCCAATTATCAGTTCAGTTGGTTCCGCATCTTACAAGCTAGCGAAGTTCTTAGCGAATATTCCCAACCCATTAGTAGGTACCATCTCAAATGCTAATATCTCGAATAATGTGGATCTGATAAATAAACTAAATAGTGTACAGATTAATAGTGAATCCAGGCTTGTAAGTTTTGATGTAGTATCACTATTCACAAAGGTGCCAATTGATGATCTGATGGCGTTTTTATCTGAATTGTTAGAGAACACACAGCTGGATATCCCATTTTCTAAAAGTACTTTAATTGAACTGATTAAATTATGCGTGAAAGATTGTAAATTTGAATTTAATGGTAAATTTTACTCACAAAATTTTGTTATGGCAATGGGAAACCCTCTATCACCAGTGTTAAGTAACTTATATATGGAATTTTTTTAAAAGAAAATATTAAACAACATAATCCCACGTAATGTAACATGGTTTAGGTATGTTGACGACATAATTTGTGTATGGCCAGGGAACCAAGATGTAAATAACTTTTTTGCCAAGTTAAATCAATTAGTACCGTCAATTAAATTCACTATGGAAATGGAAAATGATGGGTGCTTACCTTTTTTGGATGTCCTCATACGAAGAAATAGTAATGGGTTTAAATATAGTGTGTATAGAAAACCCACTAACATTTCTTCCTATGTGCATTTCTATTCTGGACAAAGCAATAAGGTTAAAAAGTCAGTGTTTTCATCTATGTTTTTAAGAGCATTACGTGTATGTAGCCCTGAATATATTGATGATGAAATAGACAAGATTAGGAATGCAGGCAAGAAATTGAAATATCCTAATAGCGTACTAAACAGTGCATTTGAAGCGGCAAAAAAGACAATGTATCAAAACCAAAAAGAACCTTACAACACAAAAAATTTGCTTGTTTTGCCTTACAATAATAATATGAAAGATATCCCTCATCTTCTTAAGAATTTTGGAGTTAATGTCGCATTTAAGAACAATAAAACAATGAAAAGTGTACTTATCAAGAACTCCCCTGACAATACTAAAGGGTGTGTATATAAAATTCCGTGTAAGTCTTGTAACAACTTTTATATTGGCCAAACCGGGAAAACACTGGAAAAAAGAATTGAACAGCATAAGAAATGTGTGAGATATGCACAAGGGAACAGTGGTATATTTGTACATATTAGTGAGAACAATCACGCTATCAACTGGGAAGGGGCAAAAAGGACTGTATATTCTAATAATGCACTGGAAAGGAATATCATTGAATCTAGCTTTATAAAAGAAAGTTACAACCACAATATGAATATCAGTCAAGGGATGTATAAACTTGATCCTTTAATATCAAAAGAAATTTGTAAATTGTTTAAATTTTAAGGTAGGCAGTAGAGATGTATGAAAATAGGATTATCATATTTGTAAACACAGTACAGGGGTAGCAGTAGTAATGAGTTTCCAAACTCCGCCTCCCTGACACCTGTCAGGTGTGGATCTTGAGGTTGCGTATGGTTTGTTTATCAGCATCGTCCCCTGATTTGTTTATCAGCATCGTCCCCTGAGAGTATATTGTGATTTTTAGCCAAATGAGTTTTGAAGGCCACTCCTACCTCGACACTGGCTTGATGGGGGATATGTAGTCTCTAACGGTTGTGTATGTTCATCAGTACTGTTCCTGTAGTATATATATTTGTGACTTCTCATACTCTGTATCAGTCCTTCGTCAATGGCTTGGAAATAAAGTCGAAACCGGTCAGGACCTACACCCCATTTCTTATTTTTCACCTGTGGTAATGTGTGATAAATGAATCACGTACAAAAGTTATAATAATCATCATATATATATATATATATATATATATATATATAATATATATATATATATATATATATATATGTATAAAATATATATAACGTGAAAATTTCTTAAATACTCCGTGAAAATTTTTATTTTCACAAATATTAAGCCACAAATATCGATTAGTATCCAGTGAATTATACCTCGGAGTAACTTACACCCAAAGGGAATTATAACCGATAAGTGCTTTGTTACCAGTGGGATTACAACCGTTGTCTGGTTCGGAAGCAACCATATACCGGGTGTTTCGAAATTAGAGCCACCCCCCTCCTCCACAGAACAAATGGAAAGTTATGAAGTTTTCTGCTATAGCCTATCTCCAAGTACATTATTTTAAGTTTCTATTAAGCTTTTTTTCATTTTACATTTCTTGTATTTTCAGACTGAGTGACGGAGTTAGATACAGCCATGGCTAACAACTCGGAGGAAATCAGATGGATTGACCGAATCCGGGCTATAACCTTCAGAGAGGCCAGGGATGCTGGCGCATCCTTTATTTCACATTCCTGGATAGCTAAATACATTAAAAATACATTGTTAAAAGAAACTGGAACAAAAATCCATATGACTGTCATCGCGAAAAGAGTGAGAATCTTGGAAGGCCTGAAGTCCTTTCTCAGGAGTCAAAAGACATCATAGCTGAGGCAGTGGTAGACCAAGAAAGTCTTTACATGAATTGGTGCTTGAACTAGAAACAAAAATGGGAAAGAAGAGGAGTTATAGTGCTGTATATTGTGAGTTGAAAAAATCTGGTATCAAGCCATTTCATGTTATCAGCAAGCCCAACATCACTCAGCAACAGAGAGAAGACTGTGCATGGTTTTGTGGTTCATTTCTTAGAGATTGGGATGAAGCTGACTTTCTCCATGTTGCTGCATCAGATGAATTCTTCATTTACAGTAAGGAAGCCAAATCATAAAAATTACATCATTTGGGCTGCAAAGTTGGATGATATCAGCGATGACGTGTGCTATCACCAAGTTGTGAAATTTCCTGAATGTTTGGAAATTTTTCTGTGTTTCACAGCCAAACGGTTAATGTGGATCATCAAAGAAAAAGGACAGTCATGGAATGGCGAATACTTCAGAGAAACTGCTTACTGGTGGAGTATTTCCTTTCCTCAAAGATCCTGAAAATGTGTTATCCGTTGAGGAAGTCACATTTTTGCATGATAAGGCACCATGTTTCAAGGCTCTTCAGACACAGGAGCTGCTTTGAAACAGTGGTATCGATTTCTTCTCATCACGTGAATTTCCAGGTAGCTCCCCTGACCTTAATGTGCGTGAAAATATTGGTAGTATCTTAAAGGATCGTGTTGAAGCGTGCACAGTGAACTATACCAAGCCTCGACGACCTGCGAAGATAGGTGACGTAAGTGCTCAGGGAAATGGAGTTTGAGTCTCAGCTTTTTTGCGATTTCCTGAAATCATACCCCTCACGAATGAGGGCTGTGGTACAGGCAGATGGAGGCTACACAAAATTTTAAATACTCAGAGAGAAACCTAAAGAAATACCTGTTCTGAATTACTTTTGTTTTGGTCCATATCAATTTTAGTTTATGCTGTAGAGGGGGTGGGCGGGGGGCCCTCTAATTTCGAAACACCCTGTACA
>NC_089742.1:16373167-16398167 GCF_040412425.1 Macrobrachium rosenbergii
TATTTTCTTACAAAGAGTGACGTCAGATCATATTCATAGTTCATCCATTTCCGAAAACAAATTCGTTTAAACTAATCAGAATAGCATGGAAATAATGCGGGCTGAAACAGTCTCAACAGAGAAATGAATAATTGCTTAGAAATGCTTGAGAAAATAGAAGGTAAAGGTACTTACTTTTTATCGTATAGGAATTAATTCTGAATTTTTCGCACAATATTTGTATTTTTAAAAAAATGAAAGCACGAATTTTAGAGGTGCAGTAAAAAAAAAAAAAACAATAAAACAGCTATACTGATAACAGTGGAAGTTAATCCCATGCATTAATTAGTACTTTACGAATCATTACAGGCTCACGGGACGACAGAAACAACTATAAAGCTTTTATGGAAGCTTATGGCTTTTTCAGCATTTACCCCATTTCCTTTTCCTTCTTCTTATACTCTCTCCCTGTCTCTGTCTCTGTCTCTCATGGATAGGTGTTTGTCAAGAAATTTTCATTAACCAAACACTGAAGAACAAGTTTTAGTTCTCAGCCACGGTCAATCAGTGATCTCTTACTGTCTATGCAAGAACTCTGTATACAGAAAACCAGAGTTAATCCAAACACAGAGCTCAGCGAGTTCTCTCTCTCTCTCTCTCTCTCTCTCTCTCTCTCTCTCTCTCTCTCTCTCTCTCTCTCTCTCTCTCCCTTTTGATGCTGACATCTTCCCCTTTAAGTTCACCGACATTGTGACCGGTGATGCCAAGGAAATGCCTTACGGGAGTCTCACAATCCTTTTAGAATTGTTTGTTCTAAAATTTCTTCGTTTCAACGAAGCAGAACATCACGGCAGACGAGATATTTCCGAGGTAATATTTTACTTGGCCGTTTATTTTTGTTTAGTTTCTTACCATTTTAGTGCTTAATCGGTAGAAAAATCTATGTGAATATATGCGGGTTTTTTGGTTCTCATGCTTCAGTTAAGTGAGATATATAATACATATCTCTTCTGGATGACAAAATATTGATTTAGAAATATCATTAGAGGTGTTTCTCTTTTGATAATGAGTTTCAAGTGCATATTATCGGTTTGCTCGAAGGGTCACTAACAGAAATATTTGGAACAGAGTATAATTCATAACAACATAGCAACCGACATATCTCGTCAAATGTGCCTACAGGTTTGCAGGATGATAAATACGACAAGCTCGTTTAGCTGATGTTAATAAGACCCTGATGATTTAAGGCTAAAACGTTTTTAATGATAACATGTATTTCCAAAGAAAACGACCCTTTTCGTATTTATTAAAAATTGAAAAGTTTTTTTTAGAATAATTGTGTTTTAAAGTAAGTTAATTTAGAGTATTTGTGTTTTCAATGTATTCTTAATAGATATTTTTGATTGCCAACTGAAGCATCTCTTGAGAGATTCCGATTTTAAAGTGTTTCATAGTCTTGTATTTCACTGGCAAAGGGTGATCTTTTTCATGGGGTTCACCCTTTGCTCTTTCAAAGAAAACCACAAAGCCCGTGAAAAATTGATGGTAAACTCTGCTAAACTGTGCCAACCAATGGTATTAACGATAACTTTTTCGCTGCTACAGGAAACTGAAGATCGCTTCAGATTAATCAAGCATTTATAAAATTTATGAAACATCAGGAGCAGTAATTTAATGGACGCTTCCTTACCAGGACACCTTTTTGGTTAGAGAATATCCCTGAAGAATTTTATACTATTGGTATTTTTTAATTAATAATTTCCCTTGAAATACCGTCTCAAAACTAACAGGAACAAAATATTCTCAGTAGTAAATCATAATGTAACGGAATATTGTGAAAATAACCACAACGTGAAGATGATCTTCAATATTATATACCAAAGGAAATTGCACCAGCCCGAGATATGGTAGCTAAACACTTTCTTTACCGATACATATAAATGACATATGTTCTTCATTTATGAATGACAATTGTCAATACTCCTTTGAAACTGTACAGCAGATTGTAAACGTTCTGATAATTATGATAATTCATTTTGCAAATTGACAGCACGGATTATAGGCTATCAGCTATTGCACTACAAAAAAGTGGTAAAACATACGTGCATGCATACATACATACATACATACTGTTATGCCATCTCTATTTTGAGTTAAGGCCATAACTTGAATTGCTGTTGCTTACCTGCAAGGTAAATATGATGGTATTCGGTATTTGAGGTGGAATCCCATACTCGTTGCAGACGTCCGAGGATGTAGGGTGAGGCCTAATAAAGAGATATCTTCCAGCAAGTGTTCATTTGCTCTACTACATTTAAGAAGCAGGCGGTAAGAGTGTATACAAAATACAAAAAAAACCTTTATAATGGAATCATAACAAACATATGAGCATCGGAGCTCGATACATAATAAGGAATTATATCCTACATACATGATGTAGAATTTACAGGATCGAAGCCTGAACGTCGGATTCGATACTAAGACAATAATAATTGATTATACGTATACATTTAAACATTACGCAATGCTGGTGCAATAACTTTGAACTGAACGCGTCTATGGACGGCGTTACATAAGACATCTTACATACATAACACATACACACGCACAGACTCAGATTTAAACTTAACAAAGATTCTCATTCGTTCTCCGATTTTTTTTTCTACATTGTTCAGCACAGATTTTTCAGCTTCCTAACGAGTTTCAATCCATACCCAGTAATATATTTATTATTGCTTTACATTATATGTATGTATTTCTCTTTATAAAAGATATTATCTAAGTTTAAATGCACTAGGAAAGCTTGATTTTTTTTTTATGAAATTCAGTTTGGTAAATTCTCTCCATCTCCATTCAAAATAAAATAAAGCCACAAACAGAGGCAACAAGATATCTTACAAAAAGTACTTAAACATTAACATTTTATATAAGTAGGAGGTATCTGTTAAGTACATTTTTCCCTAACAGTGGGGAGTTGCGCAGACAATTCTGAAAATATAGAGCTTGGCCTATTTATCGTTTAGTCATTGCCTCTGGTGTATACTAGAGACATATTTACTCATTTTTTATGATATAAGGCTGAAATAGCTTTCTCAAGGGAAAGCGAATGTGTGATATTCCTCTTTAAGTTTGTATTTTGTAGAATACTCTCTCACCAGCTGGAAGTGGTTTTCCTAGCATGGTCCTCCCTAAAACGTTCAAAGAAAATGTGTGTCTCCCAAATTTTCATGGGAGACTTTGCTAAATTTGGACATTCCTCTGGCCAACGTTAAAAAAATTAATGGAGAGCTTTTAACGGTCACTGAATTGTCGTGGTAAGGCAAATATTCTAACTAATGATAGTCATATACAAAACTAAATGTTATGTGGCGTAATTGAGACACTAGCGGATCCGGGGGGCGGGGGTGTGGCCCTGGCCACGTGGCCCCCCATATGAAAAATAATGACAAAATAATAATATTGAAGATTTAGATAAAAATAACATAAATGAGAAATATAAAATCTATTATAGAAATGATAAAATTAAGAAAAATTATATATATATATATATATATATATATATACATATACATATACATACATACATACATACATACATACACACACACACACACACACACACACACACATATATATATATATATATATATATATATATATATATATATATATATATATATATATATATATATATATATATATATATATATATATATGAAAATTGTTGGCCCCCACGAAATTTTTCTGGATCCGCTAGTGAATCGATAAATATAAGCAATCGACTTGTATATAATCGTGTGAAGAAATTTCGTGTAAATTTAAGGTAAACCATTTGATAGTAAATAGAGTTACGCATTGAATACTTCGTCGTCAAGTAAGCATGAACGAAATTCCTTAATTTATATGTTTTATGAAAACAGGGAACATCATCATAACTGCAGTGGTTACGTGATCGTAAATGGAATTGATTTTAAGAGGCGTCGTTAATTCATTTCTAATTATGTTTACCGTTCTGTATTTAAGGTTAACGGGGATGGGCATTTCCTATACAGAACAGAAATCAATTATTTTATAAAACGAATTCAATTAATGTTATAACAGTTTTAATAATTTCACTATCGAGTTTATTGGCTAATCCTCATCGGGTACTTCACTTAGGTCAGGATACAAACATATGCACACACACGCAAAAACATACATTAACATACATTAATATATATATATATATATATATATATATATATATATATATATATATATATATATATATATATATATATATATATATATATATATATATATATATATATATATATATATATATATATATATATATATATATATATATATATATATATATATATATATATATATATATTTATATATATATATATATATATATATATATATATATATATATATATATATATATATATATATATATATATATATTTACGTAAGGCTAACGTCGACTAAAGAATTGTATTGGTATGTGAGTGGAGTGTCGGGTATACTGTTTTTGTTTCTCTTTTATCAAGTTTGCATTTTATAAGCTTGACTAAAGAATTGTATTATGTTTTCAGTTTTTGTTTTCTCTTTATCAAGTTTGCATTTTTAATTAAAGGAGCATTTTAAAGAGAATTTTGAAGCACTGATGAGTTAGTTCCTGTCTTTTATACAACGTCAAGGGAAAATTTACGGCCAAAAGGAGTTTTTTAGTGGGCACTATGTGAAAAAAACAGTAAATCCGGAATTTTTTTAAATACTGAGCTATGAAATCCACCACATTATGCTTTAATGATCTATTTTTAGACGAGAAAATTATTATTCGGATGACCATGGGCGTTCAATTTTTCCTGCTTTATCATGGTTTTCTGTTATCCAGGTTTGGTGCGAAAGCTGAAATCTTACCGGAAAGTCGTCATGCTCTATTTCCTTTCATGCGTCAGCTGTGGCGCCAAACTTAATGCCACAAATTTACATTTCTGTACCATTCGTTCTAGACAGCTACAGCGGGGACTTGTGTAATATTTTTCCACCAAGAGAGATTTCAAAGTTAATGTATTTATTTCTGAAACAGATATCGTTAAATTCCTTAGTTTTCTTCACTTACATCTAAATTAAGATTATGTAATGGAAGGACCGTGAGCAAACGAGACACTAAGCTGATATGAAATAAGTGGAAAGAATAAGCACATGTTCATTTAATGATATAATTTTAAAAATTCTGGCCTTTCAGATATGATCTGATGAAACACACGAACAAGCTCAGCAAGAGAGAGAGAGAGAGAGAGAGAGAGAGAGAGAGAGAGAGAGAGAGAGAGAGAGAGAGAGATTAGCAAGGAAATAGCAGGCAAGCTTTTCATGTTTTTCTTTTTAATCATTGTATCATAAAAAGGTTCTCAAGTTACTTTGATAATTATTGTCTTCTCTTTCCTATTATTTACTTTCCTTTAGGCAAGAAAATAAGATATCTACATCAATAAACATTAAGAAATCTATAAACAATAAGATATCTATAAACTTACGAAAATGTATCAAGAGCACTACAGAAAGCAACGACGAGTTTTTGTTAAAGGAATTTTAAGAACGTCGTCCAGTTCAACGTTCAGAAGTCATGAATCTAAGAATTCATTCATTTTATGCTACCTAATACATACCCAGATAAGGTTTTAAAACATCTTATAATTTGTGCATATTTTAACAGTCAAATTTTAAGCAAAAAAAAAAAAGCAAAAAAAAAAAAATTAAGAGACCTTTTTCAGAGACATTTGTTATCGTACCGAAGACTCTCTTTCAGTGACGTCAACACAAAGCACAGCCACAGCAGCAGTAATTTTGTTCGATTCCTTTCCCGTAGAATGCCGCAGACTTGGTGATGCGAAGCCATCATTTCGAATACACGACATTAACGAACCGCCTCAGCCTCGAAGAGCTAGAACACACACACACACACACACACACACACACATCAGATAAATAAAGGCCGAGCCACTGCTAAAAAAAAAAAAGGACGGGCTACGGAAATCATAAGTTTAGGTATTTCTGTATGGCTTTCCTTACATCGAGCCATTCAGGGCTCGAAGACAAACAAACGAATATTTATGGGCAGGTGAACTTTGTTTACCTATTTCCGGTGGTTGGCTCGAAGACCTTTGCGTTGCAGATGAAGGTTTAACGTGCGAGACGAGATATCTTGGCTTTAGGCTTATTGAAATATGGAAATTAGGACCCGAGTTTAGAACATTGCGTTGCCATTCCAAGGAGATATGCTCCTCATTCTTATTTTTTTTTTATTCAGGTCTTTTAACTGTTTGTAGAATTTCAAGATATGCAAAGGTTGTAAGATATTGCAAAATTTTATCAGGGTATGCATTAGATAAAATAAAATGAATGAATTTTTAGATTCATGACTTCTGAAAGTTGAACTGGAAGACGTTCTCAAAATCAGTTTTGCAAAACATGAGTCGTTGCTTTCTCTTGTACTCTCGGTACCCATTTTTTTTTTAAGATATCTTAATTAATGTTGTTCGTTGGTTCTAACTTAGCGATTGCCGGTCTTATACAGGACTAGCCAAGAAACGTTTCAAGGTCAGTGTGTTTCTCTCTTTTTTTAGGTAATGAAACTACATATAAGTTCAAAATTACTAGATTTTACTGGAATTAATAGATTATCTTTTCCACTAAGGAACAGACGTTTGAAATATATGTAAAGGAAAGTAAAAGAAACGCTAGAATCAGAGATGCAGCCACATTAATGTGATGGGAATAGAAATATTTAGCTTAGAGTAAAATAACCTTTGAGTGGCGAAATTTTAGAAAATATTCGGTGACATATTTTTTTGTGGTGTTTAATAAGGCACCTTTCTAATTAAGAATACAAGGTATTACTTACAATGAAAAGAATTAAAGTAAGAAGTAAAAATGCTACGTCATGTTCTATATATATATATTCACTTTTGGTAAATGGATAAGAATTTTGCTTCCATAGAAATCAGGGGTTTTGCTTTAAGATCTATCCCCATTGTAGAAGCTGCGATCTCAAGGATCAACCGACCTGATCATTATTGGAGACGTCCCACTTCCTGCTTGAGGCAATTTCTTTCTTCCTGTGCTTTTTTTTCTAAATTTAAGTATTCAACCTATTCCTTTTTAAAGGCACTTTTGTCATCATAAAGAAAAGTCCTCATCACTTTTCTCTCTCTTGTCGTATCTAATTTGAGTGCGTGCGTGCGTGTGTTTCTGTTTTTGTGTGGTATAATAATATTAACCGTTGAAAAACAAAGCTACATGCATTTAAGCACCACGAAAATACTGTTTTTTTTCAGGAATAATGTCAATTTCTTAGAACCAATTGAAAACTAAAATTAAAAAAAGAAAGTATTGGAGTAATTCAGCCTTTCCAATAAGGTACTTTTGTGCAGTTTCACTTATGAAAATTATATCTTATCAACATATGTGCTCATATCCATAAAGCAAGTTTTCTATGGGTTTTGGAAAATAATAATAATTGTTGGTAGTGTTTCATATTTCATGCGTTATGAAGTATCGGCTATCATTTTAATTATTGTTTGTTTTTTTCCTTGTCTCATGGGGTTATTATTTGCTTAATCATTAAATCCTGAACTTATTGTTTGAAACCTAAGAAGTAAATATTTCTTGAGGGACTAATCCGTTAATTATTTTACCTGCCATTCAGTGATGTAGTATCATTTTGTTCTGTGTTCTGCCGAACCTTTACAAGTTCAAGGAATTAAAATAATCCCACTGCTTGCACGAACACAGAAAAGGGAAAACATTATAAAAAAAATCCATAAAATCAGCCAGTGAAATCTTTTGCACATCACGAAAACGATAAAGACCAAACAGTTGTTGTCTTCAGCGTAGATTTTTTATGTAGTAAAACGTGCTCTTATTTTACTGTTGACAAAACCTATCAAAAGGAACGGAAAAAAATAATGGTTTAGTTCAATAGGATGATATTCGCAAGCAAATTTAACCTTAACAATTGGAATTCCTCTAAAATACCGATAATTTTAATACAAACATAGCCTTGAACATGTGACGAATAAAAAAAAAAAAAAAATAGGCAAACTTGACATGAAATACCTAAACATATAGTAAGCCTTTGACAACATCAAACGCACAGGCGGGCTGACACTTAGAAAAAAAAAGACACTTAAAAATAAAATAAAAAGAAAATAAGCAGTCATATGAGACGGGGAAGTAAAACTCAACGACACAAGGAAATGACAACACGGAGGAAAGAAGCGAGGCTAGTTCAAGTGTCAAACAGAGGTCACGAGAGGAGGGGAAAGGTCAACAGCGCTGTCACTTCCTTGTCACCGAGGCGGCGGCGCTGCAAGTTGCGTCATCCTGTTGACGTCAATGCAACCGGTGTCTGATTGAATGGGACGATGGTTTTGCAATGCGCATTATTTCCAGCTATTTACGTCATGCAAAAGGGACGCGGCATTGCAATCAATTTATAACCAACGAAATGAAAGAAAACTCGTAATGAAGTATTCCTGGAATGTGTTAATCAATGCTATATTCGTAACGTAGGAGAAATCATTGGTGTCAAAAGTCATTTATGAAAAGTAACCTGTTGATCAATATGAATTTTTGATAGAAAAAAAAAAAAAAACAGTAAAATCGCATTTCCTTTAGGTTCCTTATGGCGTTAATACTTATATAGTTACGAATCAACCAGATTTTCTACAGAATCCACATTTCGCAATATTGTGTAAGGTACGGTGTACCTTAGTCATAATGGATGCAAAATATCCAAAGTTATACTTATGCAAATTCTACCGAAATATTATGCTTCTTTTGTTACAAGGAACCTAACGGATTATATCTATCTTTATTTAAAAAGAGTTTGAAATATTTACTCGCCCAATTTCGGGTTCTTGTCCTTTGCTACTGTTGAACCACTTTTGGGTTGTTATTATTAGTGTATTTTAAATCTGCAATATATATAAGCAGAAAACTATATCCTGAAGTGATATTTACCCAAACTGCATAAAACTTGAGATATCATAATTAGGTGTTATTATTCTAATTTCATTAGATATATAGTTTAAATGTGCAATGAAAACATGGAGCTATAACGCTACGACCATGGTCATTAAAAAAAAAAAAAAAGCTCTTAAGCAGCACAACACAACACGGGGAAGTGTAGCTTTTGTGACGGAAAGATAGGCATCCAGCTGTAACTATCATGCTTGTATGCAGGCTTCATTCCTTTTGTCTTATCACTGTCTGGTACAGTCATGAGGATCAGATACACCTTTACTTGTTCAGAAATGAATTAAAGTCAGTCTTATTCGTTTCCCAGGAAGCAAAGCATTGGCAGATTGTGAATCCGAGCGTCAGACTTTTTACCTGCTCATTCGTCATCTTTCCTCTGAAATCTGGAACGCTTTATTTTTTTCGCCCACTGTTAACGAGAAAAAAACCCCTTGCTTGCGAAAATTAATCCGTCGATAGTTTCTCATAATAAGTTTTTTTTCTTACTAAGATAAAACATTTTTTTGAATTTTAATATGTCTCGGTGTTTTTAGGAATTAAAAAATCAATTAATATTCAAGTTAGGAAGAAATCATCATGTTATGCATGACTGAAGGAAAATTATGCTAATCAGTCTAAAAGTGTCCGGTTCAAATTACCTGAAAGTTACGAACCGCTTAAATTAAGGTTAGCATTTAAAGAGACTTATAGGTCTGCTTCTGGGTTACAAAATAATAAATGTTGTACTTAAACTTCATATCACTGCTGACAATGTTATAATCCTTTAGAATTAGTGAAATTTAGACACAGTTGGTAAACCCTAAATTAGTGAAATTTAGACACAGTTGGTAAACCCTAGCTATGGTACTTGTATATATGTAACCTTTGATATTATATTTTGAATGAATTTATTTATATGGATAGCTACAATAAATTTGAGAATTCTACCGGTCGAATACAAGAGGTTATATTATCTGGAAAATAACATGAATTAAGTAAGTGATCTTAAATAAAAAAAATGAGTGATCTCACAAGCCAAATCAAAGAAGAGAAGAAAAAATAGGTGAGAAAAACTGTTGTTATTATTACTATTAACGTGACTTTTACTACAAACATTACAAATAATAATAATAATAATAATAATAATAATAATAATAATAATAATAATAATAATAATATTTTGTTGAATGTGATGGCAGCCTTGGATGCATTAACCTTGCAGATGATTCGTTCAACTCTTTTAATTAGTCTTTTTTCTTCTTCAGTAACAGAATTAAGTAAAATGCCGAAGTTCATTGTAGGGGTTTTATTTATAAAAATATAAAAAAAAGTCGAAGGTAATGGAAATTCATCATATTTAACAAAACATGTTTGAAAGAGGTAGGACAACTGGCCGCGGCCGACTGGCCGTGGCAGACTGGCCGCAGCCTAACTGGCCACAGCCCAACTGGCCGTAGGGGAGGACTGGCCGCAGCCGACTGGCCACCAGGGTTGCCGAGAAATCCGCATTTATTGGATGTTAAAAAGTAACTTGTGCGTGTGTGTGTATGTGTGTGTGTATGTGTGTGTATGTGCGTGTATGTGTGTGCTGAATTATTGAATATAAAACTAAAAGTAAAAGAAAATTAAAGAAAATAAAAAAGTTAAATTTTATTAAGGTAAATTATTGGAATAAAAAAAACCGCAGAAAATAGCAGTTACATAACTATATATATCTTAAGAGAAGTTATGCACAATTCCTCTAAGATACTCTAAAATATTTCTGTTCTCAAACTGTAGTACCACTGATTTTATAATAGCATCTGCTTCTCGGAATTTCTTCAATTTTATGGGCGGCGTTTGACCAACAATTAACTGTTCGTAGTACAGATCTCGCCCTCGTTGCACCTTTTTCAAACTATCGATAAACTTCCAGATTGTTGGATGTTGCATCCCTAGTTCATTTTGCAGCCTGCGATGAGCAGCTTCGGCATGCTTGTTTGTTCTGTCCTCATCATCATTTATGCATCGTTCGTAAACATTCCAAATGTGTAACGGAAAAAGGGGAGAACGTCTGCCAGTGCCCCTTCTGTTCATTCTTCCTTCATAATTGTCTTCCAGCCAATCTAGAAGTTCTAGAAGTTCCTGTGGAAGGTCATCTGCTAATTCCATTATAGCTGCTGTAATATGATCGGGTGGTACAAATGCTGAGGCAATTATCATTTTAGCTCGCAGAGCGAAATTGGCATCACTATTGTATTGTTGAGATAACCCCATAGCTGTTAATTTTTTGTATACATTCTGCGCAAAGTGGAAAAAGCAGCCCCTAATATTAGCAGATGGGAAATACTATTGCAGACTTTTGAAATTCCTTATTTCATAATCACAGTATATTATTTCTGGCTGTAGTCTTGGTAGAATTTCTAGAAGCATAGAAAACAATTTATCATAAGTTGTACGTAGTTTATTTGGCAGTAACGCATAGATAAACGGATGCATACCACCGTGCATCTCAGCAAGAATGACATACACTTGACAAAAAAGCGGTGGTGTAATTTTGAACGTCCCTTCCACAAAAAATTTCTTTGCTTCTTTAAGTAAATGTGTATTGCTTTCCTTTCCAAATATAATGATTCTGCAGGATTCATCTTGGTTGTCTGCAAGAAGGAATTTCTCTGATCCATAATTTTGAATATTAACAGGAATAACCAATTCTTCTAAAGATGTAGGATTAGCAGGGTGCGCAGAAAAATCCTTACGTTCTCTCACCATTTTCGCAAAGCACCATGACTTGGCATGACTCCTTGGCACGCTTCATTAACATTTTCTAAACATTCATTAATCACAACAGATGTTTGTTCCATTGTTTCTGAAGCCCGCAATTTTATTGTCGATATTGTTTTTCCTTTTTCCACTTCGGCGGGGTCAGCATTATGCGAATGCTCATTGATATATTTTACAACTTCACCATTCTTTACATGTATTCTCGCCTTGCATTGTCTTCTCCTTTCACATCTCCAAAACTGTGTGATATTATCAGCTCCATGTCGGTCGAAAACGTATATATAGCCATCTCGCACAAACTTTTCTTTTCCTCGCTGTGAGAGTATACCCGATGCCATTGTAGAAGGTTGGATGTAACTGAATATTTTAAACTCTAAACTTAAAATCGAAGATTTCCTAAATAGGTAACCCTAGCATTTTTTTCTTTGTTACTCGGTAATTGACATATTTTATGAGAGAGAGGGCACTGTAAAATAGCATTGATTCCTGACATAGAGAGAGAGGCACTGTAAAATAGCATTGTTTCCTTGTTACTCGTTAATTGACATATTTTCTGAGAGAGAGGCATTGTAAAATAGCATTGTTTTCTTGTTACTCGTTAATTGACATATTTTCTGAGAGAGAGGCATTGTAAAATAGCATTGTTTCCTTGTTACTCGTTAATTGACATATTTTCTGAGAGAGAGGCATTGTAAAATAGCATTGTTTCCTTGTTACTCGTTAATTGACATATTTTCTGAGAGAGAGAGGCATTGTAAAATAGCATTGTTTCCTTGTTACTCGTTAATTGACATATTTTCTGAGAGAGAGGCATTGTAAAATAGCATTGTTTCCTTGTTACTCGTTAATTGACATATTTTCTGAGTGAGAGGCATTGTAAAATAGCATTGTTTCCTTGTTACTCGTTAATTGACATATTTTCTGAGAGAGAGGCATTGTAAAATAGCATTGTTTCCTTGTTACTCGTTAATTGACATATTTTCTGAGAGAGAGGCATCGTAAAATAGCATTGTTTCCTTGTTACTCGTTAATTGACATATTTTCTGAGAGAGAGGCATTGTAAAATAGCATTGTTTTCTTGTTACTCGTTAATTGACATATTTTCTGAGAGAGAGGCATTGTAAAATAGCATTGTTTCCTTGTTACTCGTTAATTGACATATTTTCTGAGAGAGAGGCATTGTAAAATAGCATTGTTTCCTTGTTACTCGTTAATTGACATATTTTCTGAGAGAGAGGCATTGTAAAATAGCATTGTTTCCTTGTTACTCGTTAATTGACATATTTTCTGAGAGAGAGGCATTGTAAAATAGCATTGTTTCCTTGTTACTCGTTAATTGACATATTTTCTGAGAGAGAGGCATTGTAAAATAGCATTGTTTCCTTGTTACTCGTTAATTGACATATTTTCTGAGAGAGGCATTGGAAAATAGCATTGTTTCCTTGTTACTCGTTAATTGACATATTTTCTGAGAGAGAGGCATTGTAAAATAGCATTGTTTCATTGTTTGTTACTCGTTAATTGACATATTTTCTGAGAGAGAGGCATTGTAAAATAGCATTGTTTCCTTGTTACTCGTTAATTGACATATTTTCTGAGAGAGAGGCATTGTAAAATAACATTGTTTCCTTGTTACTCGTTAATTGACATATTTTCTGAGAGAGAGGCATTGTTAAAATAGCATTGTTTCCTTGTTACTCGTTAATTGACATATTTTCTGAGTGAGAGGCATTGTAAAATAGCATTGTTTCCTTGTTACTCGTTAATTGACATATTTTCTGAGAGAGAGGCATTGTAAAATAGCATTGTTTCCTTGTTACTCGTTAATTGACATATTTTCTGAGAGAGAGGCATCGTAAAATAGCATTGTTTCCTTGTTACTCGTTAATTGACATATTTTCTGAGAGAGAGGCATTGTAAAATAGCATTGTTTTCTTGTTACTCGTTAATTGACATATTTTCTGAGAGAGAGGCATTGTAAAATAGCATTGTTTCCTTGTTACTCGTTAATTGACATATTTTCTGGAGAGAGAGGCATTGTAAAATAGCATTGTTTCCTTGTTACTCGTTAATTGACATATTTTCTGAGAGAGGCATTGTAAAATAGCATTGTTTCCTTGTTACTCGTTAATTGACATATTTTCTGAGAGAGAGGCATTGTAAAATAGCATTGTTTCCTTGTTACTCGTTAGTTGACATATTTCCTGAGAGAGAGGCATTGTAAAATAGCATTGTTTCCTTGTTACTCGTTAATTGACATATTTTCTGAGAGAGAGGCATTGGAAAATAGCATTGTTTCCTTGTTTGTTACTCGTTAATTGACATATTTTCTGAGAGAGAGGCATTGTAAAATAGCATTGTTTCCTTGTTACTCATTAATTGACATATTTTCTGAGAGAGAGGCATTGTAAAATAGCATTGTTTCCTTGTTACTCGTTAGTTGACATATTTTCTGAGAGAGAGGCATTGTAAAATAGCATTGTTTCCTTGTTACTCGTTAATTGACATATTTTCTGAGAGAGAGGCATTGTAAAATAGCATTGTTTCCTTGTTACTCGTTAATTGACATATTTTCTGAGAGAGAGTCATTGTAAAATAGCATTGTTTCCTTGTTACTCGTTAATTGACATATTTTTCTGAGAGAGAGTCATTGTAAAATAGCATTGTTTCCTTGTTACTCGTTAATTGACATATTTTCTGAGAGAGAGGCATTGTAAAATAGCATTGTTTTCAGTTTGTTACTCGTTAATTGACATATTTTTCTGAGAGAGAGGCATTGTAAAATAGCATTGTTTCCTTGTTACTCGTTAATTGACATATTTTCTGAGAGAGAGGCATTGTAAAATAGCATTGTTTCCTTGTTACTCGTTAATTGACATAGAAGAGAGAGAGAGGCATTGTAAAATAGCATTGTTTCTTTGTTACTCGTTAATTGACATATTTTGTGAGAGAGAGGCATGTAAAATAGCATTGTTTCCTTGTTACTCGTTAATTGACATATTTTCTGAGAGAGAGGCATTGTAAAATAGCATTGTTTCCTTGTTACTCGTTAATTGACATATTTTCTGAGAGAGGCATTGAAAAATAGCATTGTTTCCTTGTTACTCGTTAACTGGCATATTTTCTGAGTAAGAGGCATTGTAAAATAGCATTGTTTCCTTGTTACTCGTTAGTTGATATATTTTCTGAGAGAGGCATTGTAAAATAGCATTGTTTCCTTGTTACTCGTTAATTGACATATTTTCTGAGAGAGGCATTGTAAAATAGCATTGTTTCCTTGTTACTCGTTAATTGACATATTTTCTGAGAGAGAGGCATTGTAAATAGCATTGTTTCCTTGTTACTCATTAATTGACATATTTTCTGAGAGAGAGGCATTGTAAAATAGCATTGTTTCCTTGTTACTCGTTAGTTGACATATTTTCTGAGAGAGGAGGCATTGTAAAATAGCATTGTTTCCTTGTTACTCGTTAATTGACATATTTTCTGAGAGAGAGGCATTGTAAAATAGCATTGTTTCCTTGTTACTCGTTAATTGACATATTTTCTGAGAGTGAGGCATTGTAAAATAGCATTGTTTCCTTGTTACTCGTTAATTGACATATTTTCTGAGAGAGAGGCATTGTAAAATAACATTGTTTCCTTGTTACTCGTTAATTGACATATTTTCTGAGAGAGGCATTGTAAAATAACATTGTTTCCTTGTTACTCGTTAATTGACATATTTTCTGAGAGAGGCATTGTAAAATAGCATTGTTTCTTGTTACTCGTTAATTGACATATTTTCTGGAGAGAGAGGCATTGTAAAATAGCATTGTTTCCTTGTTACTCGTTAATTGACATATTTTCTGAGAGAGAGGCATTGTAAAATAGCATTGTTTCCTTGTTACTCGTTAATTGACATATTTTCTGAGAGAGGCATTGTAAAATAGCATTGTTTCCTTGTTACTCGTTAATTGACATATTTTCTGAGAGAGAGGCATCGTAAAATAGCATTGTTTCCTTGTTACTCGTTAATTGACATATTTTCTGAGAGAGAGGCATTATAAAATAGCATTGTTTCCTTGTTACTCGTTAACTGACATATTTTCTGAGAGAGAGGCATTGTAAAATAGCATTGTTTCCTTGTTACTCGTTAATTGACATATTTTCTGAGAGAGAGGCATTCTGAAAAATAGCATTGTTTCCTTGTTACTCGTTAATTGACATATTTTCTGAGAGAGAGGCATTGTAAAATAGCATTGTTTCCTTGTTACTCGTTAATTGACATATTTTCTGAGAGAGAGGCATTGTAAAATAGCATTGTTTCCTTGTTACTCGTTAATTGACATATTTTCTGAGAGAGAGGCATTGTAAAATAGCATTGTTTCCTTGTTACTCGTTAATTGACATATTTTCTGAGAGAGAGGCATTGTAAAATAGCATTGTTTCCTTGTTTCGTTAATTGACATATTTTCTGGAGAGAGAGGCATTGTAAAATAGCATTGTTTCCTTGTTACTCGTTAACTGATATATTTTCTGAGAGAGAGGCATTGTAAAATAGCATTGTTTCCTTGTTACTCGTTAATTGACATATTTTCTGAGAGAGAGGCATTGTAAAATAGCATTGTTTTCTTGTTACTCGTTAATTGACATATTTTCTGAGAGAGAGGCATTGTAAAATAGCATTGTTTCCCTGTAATATATACTCGTTAATTGACATATTTATTGTTTCCTTGAGAGGCATTGTAAAATAGCATTGTTTCCTTGTTACTTGTTAATTGACATATTTTCTGAGAGAGAGGCATTGTAAAATAGCATTGTTTCCTTGTTACTCGTTAATTGACATATTTTCTGAGAGGCATTGTAAAATAGCATTGTTTCCTTGTTACTCGTTAATTGACATATTTTCTGAGTGAGAGGCATTGTAAAATAGCATTGTTTTCTTGTTACTCGTTAATTGAAATATTTTCTGAGAGAGAGGCATTGTAAAAATAGCATTGTTTCCTTGTTACTCGTTAATTGACATATTTTCTGAGAGGAGAGGCATTGTAAAATAGCATTGTTTCCTGTTATTTAATTGACAGCGACAGACAGAAAAAATATAGTTTTTCTCTCATCTCTTCTTATTATAGATTTACTGTATTCAAATATTTTCTGAGAGAGAGAGAGAGAGAGACAGAAATATATTTTTTTCTCTCATCTCTTCTCTTATATTGAATTACTTTCTCCTGCGGCCAAATTAGGTTGCGGCCAGTCGTCCCCTACGGCCAGTACACAAACTACCAGTCGGCAACGTCCAGTTGTCCCATTCCCTTGAAAGAGGGCCTATACCGAAATAATAATAATAATAATAATAATAATAATAATAATAATAATAATAATAATAATAATAATAATAATTAATAATAATAATAATAATAATAATAGTTTAAGACTCTGTGAGACTCCGAACCACAATACTGTAATTACTCAAGTTCCATATATTCAGTAATGATAAAACATGTAAAGTGAGTATCATTTGCCAAGAGGAGTAGGGCTGTCATCACATGAAAACAAAATGTTTTTCACAATTACGAGTATTGTTAGTTTAATACATATTAAATTAGTAAGTTAATATCTTTAAAATAGAATTATTAGTATGGTATTCTTCCTGTTGGAAAAAGAGCATACATTTAAGATAATAACAATGATACATGTTCTGAAAGTTACTTTAGAACATTTACTTCATAAAAATGTAGACATATTAGTCTACTAACAAAAAGAATATTCATGTCCTTATGTCAAAACAATATTTCTTTTCCTGAAGTTGCCATCGGAATTTGACAAGAGAGTGATTGCTGGCTCATACTCTGTGACCATTCGAGACAAAACGTGATAATATCTTCATCTCCAGAACTTTAAATATAAGGGTCATTGGATGACTTGCGATTTGTGGGCAGAATTTCCAAATGTGTGGATAAATAAATATTCACGTAAAGTTTTCTTGTTACTTCTTTCATGGAATTCTGAATATCATTCCTCGACATGAGGCGTTTCCATTAACAAGGGGTGGCTCCAGACGAAAAACAACAGGAACAGTCATTGCTTTGAAAAGGGCCACGTGGTTGAACTAAGGCAAACTGCCAAGGACTTATAACTTCTTCACTAATATCTTCCATTATTCTAGGCCTCGTTTTTCTCCTTTGGTCTCCTTATACGGGAATTTTTGTTCCAACACATAGGGTGAACGTTGAGTCATGTTTATAGTTTTGCCTGTGAAAACGACCAGACATGGCTTCATCTTTTGCTTTGAAAAAAGATTTTGAAGGTATGGTGCCGTTTAATCCGTTTTAAACCCTTGTATTCTGTTCCGTGCAAAGTAAATGTGCATTTGTTTCTTATCGATCTAGAGCTTACCTTTAAATTCAAACAACAAAACAAAAACAACTTGCTTAAGGGCTGTCAATTTTATCGTAGTTTTTTATTATTATTTTTCTATAGATGAAACCTATTTGTGTGTGTGTGTGTGTGTGTGTATGTATATATAGAATATTCAAGCTTCCAAAGAATCGTTATGACAAAATCCCACTGCAGATTAAAACTTATTTCATCAAAGTGATGAAAATGATACTGAACCAGTGATTTTTCATAGCCCTAAAAGAAATTACCAGCGACGTTCAGGAAAATCTATTCGTCACGGTACCACTATAACTTCCATAAAGGGTGGTGTTTCAGTTTAAGGGATTAGGAAATAAAAAATAAACCTAAAAATTCTTTCAAGGTTTATCCATAGATCTTATTTTTCATGTTCAAAAGGAACACCCATACCAGTCTAAGGCTTATAAATCCTTGGCAAAAAGTGCATCGAAATAAAAAAAGTGTTTAGTAAAGTCACTTGTGACAAGAGACAGATGTAATCGTTCTGGGTGGGATACAAAGGAAGGGGGAGGGTGATCGCTCTTGTTCCTTCAGTCTGATAAATTATTTATGAAAGCGAAATCCTGTTGTGAAGTTTTTTCTCAATCAGTTTATCACGCGACTAGCCTATGATACGCACAACGATATTTCCACCTGATTGATGTACTTGGATGGTCAAGTTATCTTAAACAATACTTTTGAAGACAAACAATGGAAGTTTGCGCTATATAATTGCTGATATTGTGCATTTTTGTGGGTAAAATTTTTCTTGTTGTTGTTTTGTACAAATTTTTCCTCTTTTTCTTCTTTGTCGTTTAGAAAAATCTGGTGATAAACTCAAAATTCCAATTGCTAGTAAGTTACGCACAGCTCTAAGGCTTTGTGTTTAGGATGTTCAACTAAGATTTTGACTATCATCCGGTGGTTCGTCAAACAGAAGCTCACGCCAATAAGCTGTCTCTTAATGACAGGTCGCTTTCATCATGTTTTTTAACAGGTTTTTCTCTTTAAACACAACGCCATACCCTTTTTCTATCCCTGACCTCCAAGAGTTTTTTCTCTGTCACGATGGGCGGAGTTTTTCTCTCTGAACACAAGCCGGTTTTCTGATGAAGAGTTAGAGAGAATTTTTTCTCTGAAGAAATTCATTTCAGCTATTTTCTCTCTGAAAACACAAGCAGCTGAGTTTTTCTTTCTGTAACACAATTGGTTCTTTTCTCTCTGAAGACAAGTCAAAGTTTTCTCTCTGAAGCAAGCCCAGGAGAGCTTTTAATCTGAAGACAAGTGGTCGAGTAAAAACTTTTCTCTCTGAAGACAACTCCAAGTTTTCTCTCTGTGACTGGGTTTCACTAACACTTTCGTGATTTCAATCAAGTTTTTTGCTCTGATTTCAGCCGAGTTTTTTGCAATGACAACGACCTAGATCAAAAAAATATGGTCAGAACAAAAATGGTGGTTTTTATCAGAACACAAACATAGTTTTCTCTCAGACACAAGCAGCGAGTTTTCTCTCTGATTATGGTCAGCTGAGTTTGCTACTCTTGCACAAAATATATAGAATATATAGTTACTCTATGAAATCTGGTAATAGTTTGTAATGGTCTTCTTGAATATATATATATATATTTGTGATACTATCCATAATATATATAATTATATTTTCCATGAACCTCGGCAAATGCGTGTTAGGCTATCCGTGAACACAGTGAGTAAATGGTACCATCGGCACAATGATTGATTCTGTTCATGATCACAAGGCACTGAGACATTCATATTATCCTCAAATATAGGGCAGTTCTTGTGGGGCTGGTCGTAACATAATCGGGAACTGTGATGCTTCCTTGAACAGTGCCTCGTGGAATTGTTCATGAACACAGACAGTGAGTTTGGGATGCTATACATAAACATGGCATGAGTTTTCAATGGTATCCCTCAACAAGGCTTTGATATATGAAATACGCATTGACACAGATAATGAGGTTGTGGAGATATGAGTTGGATGCAATTGTTGGTACCCATAATTTAGTGAATTCGATGCTGTAATGAACGTCAGCGTTCGCCAAGCTATCCTTGGCAATCAGGTGTTTGATCGTATTTGCTATATAGCACCTGAAATGTTTAAAAGGTCATCAGGCAGTTAATGCATGTACCAATATACATTTTTAAATATGTATATATACTAAGATAGGAGCTGTATAGTCTTTTTGATAATTATATAAAAACTGATCTATGATGTAATCATTTCCTCCTAACAAATACCCATATACACAATCGTTGCTTTTATTCTAACAAAAGAAGCGGTTTCAATTTAAATAATTCTTAAAAAGATCAAAGGTATATTTTCAACTGATTTTGATCATAGCATGTGGGTTATCTTAATTTTGAGCTTGGATATTTCAGTAATAAAATTTTGTAAATATCCTGCTATAAAAATTCAGATATCAGTTTCACAGCAGTAATGTAAGAGCTACTACTGAAAGTACGTTCAATTATTTTATAGTAATATTCATTTAAAGTATAAACGTTTATATACCAGTTTAATGCATAATTATGGTATAAAATGTATCAAATAATCTTCCTCCAGAGAGTTACAAGTTTACCTTATTTGGGCATTGACTGGAGACAAATAACTCATTGTTTTTATAATAATGATATATATATAAAGATATATATATATATATATATATATATATAGTTAATATTCTCTTTATATAGTTATGTGTAATTGTGTAAGAACATTTTCTGTGTGTGTTTTTCTGTTATAGGCCACAACTTGCTGGTCATATATCAAGAATATTTCATTATATATCGTTATGACAAAATATTTAGATGAAGTTAAGGCTGATATTTCTAGGGATCAAAAATGCTGAAAAGATAGATGTAGTCTCCTTTTTATTTAATTTTATTTCCATGCTGAGCTTTTCATTAAAATTGATAGGTTTACGTTAGAAAATCTATTCGGATATTCTGCATTCGTAAACCTTCCATTTGCCTGTATTATAATTTTTTTTTATTAATAAATAAAAATAATAGTTTTCAAAATTAGCGATTTTCAAGGATAAATAAAGTATCTTAGTCTGGTTTATCATCCACATACAGATGTTTAAGGTACTAAGGCTTTGAGGAAATATGGCAAAATGACAACATTATTCACTTCAGTGTTTCAATCAATTGTGAAAACCTATATCACGATTTTAATCGTTAAACAATTTAGACGTTCAGCGGGAGTTTCAGGTGATTCTTTGTTCCTTCCATTTTG
The DNA here is from genome assembly GCF_040412425.1 of Macrobrachium rosenbergii. Taxonomy (NCBI): domain Eukaryota; kingdom Metazoa; phylum Arthropoda; class Malacostraca; order Decapoda; family Palaemonidae; genus Macrobrachium; species Macrobrachium rosenbergii. Next base: position 16,394,559 of record NC_089742.1, read on the forward strand.
TTCAATTTCTACTTAATTTATCGTTGTTTGATCCTGTTGTGAAGACTTTTATGAAAAATTAGCTAATTTATGGGAAAACTAGCCTGAAGTCTGGCGCATACTAATGAATAAATGATTGATGTCAAGAGTGGTCCGTTAAATAAACTGGGAGAAAAAAAAATGTAAAACTGGAATTTTACTATATTATTGCTGATATTGTGTATTTAAGGTAAAACTAAATATCAAAATAATTTGTTTCTTTAGTCTCGTACAAATTTTTTTCAGTCATTTATTGATATGGGCGTTTGAATAATGATGGTGGTCAGCTACACTTCCAGGGACAAGGTCTTAAGCTACGTGGCTAAATATCAGCTTTAAAGCTTTGTTCCAGGATGTTTAAGTTATCGATTTAAAAAGTTCTGAAATCCTGAAGTAAGTTCTTGTTCAAGTGTTGCTGACGTTTTTAATTAGGGGTTAGGAGTGGATTTGTTTCCAGACAAATTTGGTTTCTCTTAAAGCACAAGCTGCAAGTTTTCTCTTGAACAAAAACACGATTTTTGTTTCTGAACACTTCTGCGAGGTTTTCGATTCTGAAACAGTTAAGTAGCGAGTTTTTTCTCTGACCACTGCAGCTGATTACCAGCTCTCTGAACACGAAGGACTAGACTTTTTTTGCGTTACAAGCAACCAATTTTTTCTCTGAACACGGGAACAGCTGAATTTTGGAATCTGAACACATTATAAAAGAAATGTTTTCTATCAACACAAATAAGTTTGCTAATCTTCATTGGCCGGCGATGAGAATGGAACTCGGGCTCTTGAAGAGTGCTAAATGAGAACTCTAACCGACTCGACCACCGGCAGTTCGTTTTCTGATAACAGAATAGGTCCCAGCGATTTGCTTTTTGCCTCGATTTCATATTCCATGTCAGTTTAAACCGTCACTAGTATAGGGTAATGACCATTTATTTTCACAGCTATCCATGAAATCCCAGCAGGGTGGTAGCGCCGTTAGTGCACCTCATGCGGTGCACGGTAGGCATGACTTAAGGCTCTTTGCAGCGTCCCTTCGTCCCCTTGCAACCCCTTTCATTCCTTTTACTGTACCTTCGTTCTTATTCTCTTATATCTTTCCTTCCACCCTCTCCTATCAATTGTTTCATAGTGCAACTGCAAGGTTTTTCTCCTGTTATACCTTTCAAACTTTTGCTCTCAATTTTCCCTTTCAGCGCTGAAAGACTCACAGGTTCCAACGCTTGGCCTTAGGCTTAAATGCCATATTCTATTATTCTGTCCGTGAAACCAATTTAAAGACTAATAATTCTCAGAATTGGTTGTTTAAGACAGTAACTATTACGGATACTGTTGGATTAGTGAGTTTGTGAATTTGACACCGAATAGGAGATAAATGAGCAAAATAGTCGAACTTAGTAATTAAAGACTTTGGAGGATTTAACATGACTGCCGTTAGACATGGAATGCTTCATGTGGATGTATCATATGAAATGGTATTTGTGTTAATGGGTCTCTTAAATTGCTATCGTTTCTGCTTATTACGGAAATGGAAACTGTAAACTATTGAAGGAATTTGTAAATTAGTGAATGAAGTAAAGTACAGGCTATAAAAACTTATTGGTACATAGGCCCCATATTTTACAAATGAATTCTCAATGCGGTTTTTAACAAACTGGTTGCTCTAGAACAGAATGTTTGTGGTAAAATGTTATTTCCTTGTAAATACATTAAGTTAATTATAAATTAAATTAGTGAAAGAACTAACTCTAAGATTATGGAGGTTACTTACCGGGATGATTGTCTTAGTTTGTTTGGAAAAAGGTAAACGCCTTTAAGAGTTTCTTTACGAAGACACATCTCAGGATACTGCTGAGTCTGTTTTTACGCAAATCGAGCAGTCGTTTAATATGGGTCGTGCTATAAAGGCCAATTAATTTTTAAGCGAGCTTCATCGTAACTGAACGTTCTTTGAGGAGAAAAGCCGCGAGGGAAAGAAAGAGTTGAAGAAAAGAAATTGGAGTATAGAGTTTAGCCCAAAAACCAAGCGCTGGGACCTATGAGATCATTCAGCGCTGAAAGGGAAGTTGAAAATAAGAAGGTCTGAAAAACGTCACTGTGAAACAATTGTTAAATAGGGTAGGAAGTCAGAAGAAAGAAAGAGAATGTGAAGGGAGGTAGAGAAAAAGGAATGGAAGAGGTTGCAGCTAAGAGCCGAAGGGACGCTGCAAAGAACCTCAAGTAATGCCTACAGTCCACCACGAGAGGTGCACTGACGGCACAATCCACCGACGGAAGAGCTGAGGATTGCTTAAGCTGAGGACGGCACACTCAGTAAAGGACTGCTTTGGCTGACGAGGATAGACCAGAAGTTAGGGGGAGGAAGTGAGGCGCGAAAACAAATTGCCTAGGCTGAGGAATAACATCAACAAGTATAAACCCTTCGGCCCCAGCTGCAACCTCTTTCATTCCTTTCACTGTACCTCCGTTCATATTCTCTTTCTTCCATCTTACTTTTCACCCTCTCCTAACAATTGTTTCATAGAGCAGCTGCGAGGTTTTCCTCCTGTTATAGCTCTTCACTGGGCGAGTCAGTAGAGCTGTGGACTAGCACTCGCTCATCCCGAATTCGAGTCTCCGGCTGGCTGATGAAGAGCTAAAGGAATTTATTTCTGGTGATAGAAATTCATTTCTCGCTATAATATGGTTCGGAGTCCACAGTAAGCTGTAAGTCCCGTTGCTAAGTAACCAATTGGTTCTTAGCCACGTAAAATAAGTCTAATCCTTCGGGCCAGCCCTAGAAGAGCTGTTAATCAGCTCAGTGGTCTGGTTAAACTAAGGTATACTTTTTTTTCCTCCTGTTATACCATTCAAATCTTACTGACTGTCCATTTCCGTTTCACCGCTGAATGACCTCATAAGCGCCAACGCTTGGCCTTAGGCTTAAATTCTATATCCAGTTCCAATTCCAATTCAACAAGCATAAAGCAATAAATGAGTGAACAGCAACATACATGATTGTGCAGGACACTTGGGATGATGGTTTGTGTTTATATTTCAGGGAATAAAAATCTGGTATGGAGCCGTGTGACCTCATGGCATCTAGGCTCCGTAAGGGGGTAGTGCTGTCAGTGCACCTCACGTGGTGCACTGTAGGCATTACTTAAGGTTCTTTGCAGCATAACTTCGGTCCCTAGCTTCAACCTCTCTCATCACTCTTACTGTACCTCAGTTCATATTCAGTTTGACTTCCACCCTTTCTAAAAATTGTTTCTTAGTGCAACTGCGAGGTTTTCCTCCTGTTACATCTTTCAAACCTTCTTACTGAACGTCAATTTCTCTTTCAGAGCTGAATGACCTCATAGGTCTCAGGGCTTGGCCTTTGAACTAAATTCTACTATCTTCTCTATGGCATTTAAGGAGGCATTTTAGGCCTTGTCCACACGGTAGGTTATCACCCGGCTGCATTGGTCCTTCAACCGGCTCCATCCCCCTTGGCATAATTGTTATGACCACACTTGCTTGTAGATGAATTGAATTGTTGTATTGTTGTCTTGCACGATGTAAAAAGAAAAAACAGCTGCGTGCATGGTATTAATCATTGACGTGTAAAACATC
>NC_089742.1:16403167-16408167 GCF_040412425.1 Macrobrachium rosenbergii
TGATTTCTATATATATATATATATATATATATATATATATATATATATATATATACAATATATATATATATATATATATATATATATATATATATATATATATATATATATATATATATATATATACATAGAAATATATATACATATATATATATATATATATATATATATATATATATATATATATATATGTATATATATATATATATATATATATATATATATATATATATATATATATATATATATATATATATATATATATATATATATATATATATATATATATATATATATATATATATATATATATATATATATATATATATATATATATATATATATATATATATATACATATATATATATATATATATATATATATATATATATATATATATATATATATATATATATATATATATATATATATATATATATATATATATATATATATATATATATATATATATATATATATATATATATATATATATATATATATATATATATATATATATATATATATATATATATATATATATATATATATATATATATACATATATATAATATATATATATATATATATATATATATATATATATATATATATATATATATATATATATATATATATATATATATATATATATATATATATATATATATATATATATATATATATATATATATATATATATATATATATATATATATATATATATATATATATATATATATATATATATATATATATATATATATATATATATATATATATATATATATATATATATATATATATATATATATATATATATATATATATATATATTTATATATATATATATATATATATATATATATATATATATATATATATATATATATATATATATATATATATATATATATATATATATATATATATATATATATATATATATACTTCTAATAGCCACAATGCCCTCTTAACTTCTCGAATTCTTCGTGTTTTTTTGGATATGCTTGTAACTACGAAGCCGTAAGATCCAAACACAAGAAATTGAAGACTGTGATGGCTGGTTGCTGGAAACGAACCCGCGTCACTTGTAATCACAAGGAGATCGCTTTGCCGACCTGACCACGACCTCCTTGTGATTACAGGTGGCGTGGGTTCGTTTTCTGAGGCCACACCTTTGGGTGAGTTTCTGCTATGGTTGGGAGAATCCGTCTCTCTTACAGGCACTGGTAGCGAAGCCAAGCCGGGAGAAGAGAGAGGACCCAGACTGGGATCTCTGGAATGGAGATTGGGGGCGTGCTCTGGTGCTGGAACTAGGGCAGGGTCAGGCACTAATATTTGATTTGGAATTTGCTCATCGCTTGGGACGGACGGAGCTTGGCACTGCTCAGTGCACCCAAGCAACACTGGCAGAGATTGTGAATCGAGTGTGGGATCTCCTGGAGGGGGATCTATTTGGGGCCTTAGCACTGGCATTGGGGCAGGGCTGGGCACTGGAATGGGATCTGGAATCGATCTTGATGGAGGGGGCCACTGCACATCGCACTCAGGTGGCCCTGGCAGTGGAACAAATGCAGGCGTTTGAGGCTTGCTCATGTATGATGAATTATTTGGGGGATTTGGACCTCTGGATTGCTGTAACTTAGATGGTGACTGGATCTCCTGCCTCAGGAGGAGGTCATAACCTCCAGGAATGTATCTGTCGATTGTGAGGTCGCAGATTTCAGGTCTATGATGTCTCGTGATCCTCAGCTTGACAGTAGGAAGTATCATCTTGAAATGATTGATACCCTCAATCGTGACGAGTTTACGTCTGTTAATGGTAACTCCTTGGGGAACTTTGTCTTCACTTATGAGGGACATTTGTGTGCCAGAACCATCAAATGCCTTCACCTGGCTGGTGGGGCACCTACCTCTGGGAAGTGCAACATAAATGGAGCCCTGGGCTGGGAGACCTAAGGATGTTTGGTCGGTGACTGCCAAGGCAAGGGCAGGCATACTTTATTTATTGTTATTAGGACATCTTGCCCACTGGGAGGAGTGCCCATAGACTTTGCAAGCTGGTCAATAAGTCAGGCTATAATCTTTACCTGGCACTGTCCCACTGGAGGGAGCAGGCACTTAACCCTTCGTCCATGACCCAGGTGTGGCTCGTTGGGGTGTTGATCTGTTTGAGGACATAGAGGGGTCTTCTGGCTGATTCTCAGCCTTCTTAGGGGGGTGCCCATTCTTGTGAGGTTGCTGGGAGTTGGTTGAGGCAGGCGAGGAGGGATATAATTTTCATCCATGGGAACTAAGATGGGGATGATGCGTGTCCCATATGTCAGCCACTCGACCACTGTCTTAGGCGCCTTATCGCATAGATGAGTGGCGAGAGCTGGCCGGGTATAAAATAAAAAGTCCTCGAGCTGGAAGAGTTCGAGGACATCCTCCACAATAGTGGCTTTCAGAGATTCTAGCCATCGTTTTAGGGCCTGAGTCTTTTTGAAGATCCACTCAGACCAGGTTTGGCCTGATTCCTTGGGAATATATTTCTCCACCTTTTCCTCCAACGGTCAGGAGTTATTTTAAAGGTTTGTATAATGGCTTGGCGGACAAGGGCAAGATTTCCCTTACCTTCAAGGTGCCTTCCCAGGATCAGAGACACTTCTTCGATAGAGGGCTGATAGGTCTTCAGGACCTTTTTAATATGGCCGAGCCAGGCTTCAGGCTCAGCTTTGTCCCATTTTCTTATGAGGAAGCCTACACTGCTGAGGGTTGAGTGAGGAGAGGGTGTTTGTGTGTTGTGCAGTCGTGAGCTGCCATTGCAAGTGGATGAGCTCTTTCTTTCTCCCTCTCCTGCCTTTCTGCCTCTTCTCGTTTCTCCTGGGCTATTCTTTCTTTCTCCTTCTCCTGTCTTTCTGCCTCTTCTCGTTTCTCCTGGGCTATTCTTTCCTTCTCCTTCTCCTGCTTTTCTTTCTCCTTCTCATGTCTTTCTGCCTCTCTTTATGCCTTGGCATCATCTGCTTTCTCTTGGATCCAATCCCTCAGGACTTCTGACAATCCCATGTCCTTTCCAGCGGACATGTAGAACTTGAAGTCCTCATTTTGCTGGCCTCTGAATGTTGCAGACATCTTGAGATAATGCTTATATGGGCGTGACCTGTTAGAAAATCAGTATGTCTGAAAAGACTCAGGGCTGTTCGAGTGAACATGGCTCAATATGCCTGATGGAACTCAATATTGTTCGAAATGAACAGATTCAGGGTGTCTGAATAGACTCAAGTTGTCTGAAAAGACTTAAATTTCAGGGTTTCTGGAAAGACTCAATGGTTCGGAATGAATGAAATTAGTGTGTTTGAATACGACAAACTTCAGGGTGTCTGAAAAGACTCAGTTGTTCAGAATAAATGAAAATTAATATGTCTGATTAAGACAAATTTCAGGGTGTCTGAAAGAATCGGTTGTTCGGAATGAACGATAAGGATTGTCTGAATTAGACAAATTTCAGGGTGTCTGAAACACTCAATGGTTCGGAATGAACGAAATTAGTATGTCTAAATAAGACAAACTTCAGGGTGTCTGAAAAGACTCAGTTGTTCAGAATGAATGAAAATTAATATGTCTGAATAAGACAAATTTTAGGGTGCCTGAAAGACTCAATTATTCAGAATGAACGCAAATTAGCATGTCTGAATAAGACAAACTTCACGGTGTCTGAAAAGACTCAGTTGTTCAGAATGAACGAAAATTAATGTTTGAATACGACAAACTTCAGGGTGTCTGAAAAGAATCATTTGTTCTTAATGAACGAGAATTTAGCCCAAGCTAATGTAAACCTTTATTTATATTTTATTTTGTGGATAGATGCTGCAGAACTAATAAAAAAAAATGCTTACAGGGGTATACACTTATGGTGTGTAAAGGAGATTTTCCTTGTTCTGTCAAATCATTTTAGACGTGGCGTAATGAAAACAGTACATCAATCCTATCGAATATTAAAATCTCCAACGCACGAGGGTAAGACAAAATACTTAATCTTATCACATGCACAGGGCAGTCCGGACTGCTGAGAGGTTATGCGTGGGGAAGGAAAGAAATTGTTATTCTTCATTATCAAAAGAAGCCTTAGTTCACACGTGACTAATAATAGTACTCTGAGTTTACTTCTGGTCTCGTGACATCGCCGTCAATGGATGAGTCAGATGGGTGGGAGGGGGTTCTCTTGACGGCGAGTCTGGCATTTGCCTGGGCCTACACTTTTTGCCACTCTCGGAGGTTCCCGCAGTAATGAATGAAAAAGGAAATTTTCGCTGATATATTCATCAATAAATAAACTTACAGGAATACTACAGGTTCGCCAAGGAATATCCTACTTAGTTAAAGAATAATAGGTTTATTACTTTCAGAAATGAGGTGAGGTGCACGGATAAATGGATAAAAATTAGCGAGTGAAAGAAGGGATTTATATATGAGTGCTACTTGTGCAGTTTTTCTAGCAATTTCTAATGGAACTCAAAATTAAAGATGGCGGACGGTTAGGGATGGGCCCACTAGTCCTGGTATTAAAGATTCTGTGTCAGAATTACTATTCTCTCGTCTTGAGAACGGGAATTTAGATTCCTAAATACTTCCTAGCTTTTCCTATCAATCAAGAGAGAGAGAGAGAGAGAGAGAGAGAGAGAGAGAGAGAGAGAGAAGATAAATCCAGCGATGTGGAAATAGCTGGAGTCAAAGCCTTGTTGGATGCCTACAGTGTGCCTATCTGGGAATTCTGGACTTTCAAATTGTCCTTATCACATGGACAAAGGATTAGGGGCTCTATTCCTTTTTATTAGTTCTTCGACTGAGTTGCTCTCTAGCTTCCTATTCTTAAAACATGCAGCTAACATGCGATAGCACAAAAATCTTGTGGAATGGTTAATACACTCTCTCTTCTCACGAACTAATTTGGCGTGCACGTGGTCTATCAATTACCTAACACTGATTTCAGTCACTTTTCGTGCCTAGCATAAAC
>NC_089742.1:16413167-16438167 GCF_040412425.1 Macrobrachium rosenbergii
AACTGCTCATGTAGACAGAAACACTGAACCACCTACACTTCCTGGGCAGCTACGAGTGAGCTGAATATTTGTGTGCTCACCTGCGTGGGCCCCTGGCACGCCATTCGGGCTCCGTACACAACAGCAGCAATGGACGCTTTACTGGTGTCTGTAACATTAGTCAGGCATTTTGAGTGGACAAAGGCACTTACTTTTACAAATGATTGAACGGCATAGAGACCGGCCTTGTCTATACCAGGTAAAAAGTGACCTTTATATGAGCCACACAATTTGTTCCGTAACCATTCAAACACCCCTTTTTCTTCTCTTCTTCAAAACCAACCCTGCACTCACAATACTCAAAAGTGCAGCCATCCACCGTTTATCGGCTCAACAGACATTTGAAAAATGCTTCGATACCATACCTCAACACTGATCCAAAACGTTCATCAAAACCATACTTGCCCATGTATCGTGTATAAGAGGCCGAAGGTAAAGTGTGGATTTGGAAATTGTTTGGTACATATTCTTTTCCTCTATTTTCATTGCTCTCTAATATTCATTCCCTTGCAACTTCCTTAAGAGCCTAAGTGAAGTGGTGTAATCTTTTCTTGTGTAATGTAAACCATGAGTGTTTCTCCTGTTTGCATTTTATTTGATTTTGAATGATTCGCCCTCTCAGCCTTCAGCATTCCAAAATTGAGTGTTTTATTTGCTGTAGTAACCAAAGTGATAGTGCGGTTCTGTATTGCAGAATAGGTGATCGTGTTTATCAACTTTGAGAAGAGTCCTTCAAGATTTGAAATCTGAAGAGTAATTTATTCTATTACATATGCTGCAAAATCCTAATTACTTTTAATTTAACCTTCGAGGTTTTCTCAGAACATGTCTGATTTGCTAGTAGCACCATTTTGCTTTGTTGTTTACCATAATTATGGTGCCTGGAGCTGGTGATTTATGCTCCCCTGTATGTTTTTTTTGATTTGTGCAATTATAACTTATTAAGTGATACATTGATTTTCCCTTAAAATCCATTTAAATTAATTTGAAATTGACTCCTATTAATCTGGTTACAAGTGTGGCCCCTCATTAAATGCAGAATTATCTCAGGTAAGAGAAAGGTAGTATGTTGTATAGCCACACCTGTAATAGTGGTGATCTTACCAGGACCAATGCAAGCCTGTGTTGTTCATTGCAAGTTGCAATTCATTGCAACATTCCCCTTCTCTCAGCAGAACAGTAATCAGCTTTGGCTGGGTAAGTCTGGGAAATTACGATAAGAACGAACTTGTAATATACCTCTAGTGAAATTATTTTGGCACACCGAGGACAGCAGTACACAGCATAAGTATTCTCACTGATTTTCTATTGCACTGCAGAATTCGAGTATAGGGAGTTTTTAGTTCTCCAGCCGAGCATAGTACATGCGCTCACCTGTATCCATTCATCTGGGAGTGAGAGAGATTTTTGCCACAAGTTCATATATATTAGTCATATTCTGTCATTATTGCATGCTGTCACGAGACCATAAGTCACTAGTGATTAGGAATTAGCCAGGCAGTGCAGTGATAACAGTGGTGATAACATTCAAGGAAAGTGTGCATTTTCCCTTTGAAAACTTACGATAACCACTTAGCTAGGAAAAGGTATCTGGGAACTTGGAGTGTTGGTCGTCGCTCAGCCTTCAGCTGGCCACCTCTCTCAATAACCAAGTCGTTGTTCAAGGACTTTATTTGTTCTACAAACTTTTAGCTTGTTCATCCTAGTTTTCATATTCCATCTTCTACGTAAAGTCGTAATATTCATTTTAGCTTAAAACAACTGCGAAAGCATCCATACGTTAACGTAATTAGCGAAAGTCAAACTTGCATGCCTACGATGGCAGTGCAGAGTATAGGCAGTCTGTGAGGTGTTGTTGCTACTCAACTTAATGTTGTCACGTGTGTCAAGTCGTGTCACTGGAACTCCCTGTCTACCTGTTTCCACAGCAACTGTCTTGATAAACTTTACTTTGACAGTTGTCAGCTGTCATCTCATGGCTGACCTAATGTAAACTTTCACTATCGCATGTCACGCTCCCAAAATCATTCATAGCTTTTAAGTAAACGCAAGACCTTGTATTATTATTCATTATATCGTTATTGATATTACTCATGCATATCCCATGTGGGAAATTTTAAACTGTTACATTTTTATGAGAGCAGACTGTGAAAATTTATATTGGTATACAAACCATATGCTATAGTGATTGAGCTGAAAGGCAAACCCATTATCTATAAGACAGTATCTGGGGAAGCAGTCTTACCCCTAACCTCAAGCTGAGATTATATTTTACTTCATTTTGTGTACATATGCTTTTATAGCTTGTGTTTCCCATGGCCCACATCTCGATTTAGTGAATATCGAGAGCCACATTTAACTCAATTCTTCAGAATGAGTCCACATTTTTGCATGCCACATACCAAGTCATTGAACTCACTGCCTGTGTACTTTTGTCATGGGAATTACATTCTATGGAACAACCTTACGATTCATAAACTGTGCTGCTCAGCATTCATGCTTATCACACTGATTTAATTTTACTTTTATTCCATATTGTTGTGGGATCCATACCTTGTTACCTGTGCGCCTTCACCCTGTCGAAGTGTGATGTGCTATTAGCTTACCACATAACCTCTACACTGACATCAGTATCAGCCCATTTGCATGTTATCCCTTGTTCTTTGTGAGCAAGCCTACGCCTTTGGGACATGCCAAACCCGTTCTTTGTGAGCAAGCCTATGTCCTTCAGGGGACACCAGACCCATTCTTTGTGAACAAAACTAACACGTCCTTCGGGACTCACACCAATTCCGTTCTTTACAAACAAACCCATGCACCCCAAGGTGCTACAAACCATTCTCTGAACACCCCTCTGCACTCGATGACGACCAATTGTTGTGTGTATATAACTTACCATTCCCACTGTGAGTGCCACCTCACTGGTACTCCAGACCTTTGGCACCCAAGTGCTACAACCACAACCATCACCATTGAAACATTTTGGCACTAGCATTTGTGGCACTCGCCCAAATCACTGCTCATAGCATCCGGCCAAATGCCACACTGGTTCTACGGAATCACAATCCTACTTTGTACCAGTGCCACTTGGTGGCCTACACCACTGTTACCTCCATTCAGTGCCATTGCAATATGGTCTAGTTCTTACCCGTGTACAAATCCCACAGCAATATGTCTACATATGCTGATGACTACTGACTATTACCTCCATTCAGTATCATTGCAGTATGGTCTAGTTCTTACCCGTGTACAAATCCCACAGCACTATGTCTACATGTGCTGATGACTACTGACTATTACCTCCATTCAGTGCCATTGCAGTATGGTCTAGTTCTTACCCGTGTACAAATCCCACAGCACTATGTCTACATATGCTGATGACTACAGACTACTTCTTAGGGATTGGGCATGAGAGGAATCTTAGGGGAGAAGGACTGGACAACTGGGTCAACGCCCAGGTGGGTAAGGCTCAAAAGGAGAGAGAAGCAAAGGAGGAGAAGGAGAAAAGGAAAGAGAGGAAAAGGAGAAGGAGAAAAATGAGAGAGAGAGGAAAAGGAGGAGAAGTAATGACAATTCGAGCTAGCCTTGGTTTGAGAGAAAAGAGCTCTCACTGAAGTACAAAAACAAGCAATAGAAGAGCAGTGCAACCATGAGTTAGCTCTCGAGCGGACTTGCCATGGGAATGCCATAGCACTTGCCCAACATAGGGCGGAGCAACCTGCATTGGCTAATTCGCAGTCCACTTTAACCAGCATGATCATGCTCATTCAGAAGTCGTCGGATAATGAACCTGGCGCATGGCTTGATCATATAGAGAAGGCCTTCGTAAATTTCATACCCAATGCAACCGAAATATCCTTAGTCCTGAACAGGCATATGGGTGGCAAGGGGTTAGTCATGCTTCGTGCCTTGACAGCCGCAAAGCAAGGGAACTGTAGTGGCCAGAAGAGCTGTTAACAAGGCGTATGAAATTGCACCTGAACGTTGGAGACAATGTTGGCGTGGCTTACCCAAGAAGGCAAGTCAGTCCTGGATGGATTGGATCTGTCACAAGAGTCGACACTTTAACTGTTGGTTGGAGTCCCTCAGTACCAAGACACTTGAGGATCTTTCCGAGAGTGTGCAATTGGAAGACTTCTTTTATTACACTCCAAGAGCACTAGCAACATGCATGTACGATAAACGCCCAGCAACTGTAACTGAATGCTGCCATTTAGCTTATGACTGGGAAACCCATTATGCCCATATTAGTTCTCTAGGTAAGAAAATCCTGCCTCCCAGTCACACCTCATCACCACCTCAACCCATGAATGGGCTCCCTCCTAAAATTCATGTTTGCACTCATTGCTAAAGGAAGGGCACTTGGAATCCCAGTGCCACTTTAAGGGAGGAGCCGCTGCAATAACATTCCCTCATCAACCTAAGCAAACTCCACAACCTTCACCAGCTCTTAGCAAAGATTTTAGTAAGATCTTTTGAACTGCATGTTAGGTCTATGGGCACTCCTTCCTCTGGAAGGACTGCCCTAGCAAAACAGCCACTCCTGCCATTGTTCTGGTGGTCACCAATTCATCACTCAGCCCTCCAGCCGAAGGTCCCATATTTGCGGCATCCCCTCGAGGTCACTACCACACATGCCAGGTCCAAGCATTCGAGGACACTGGTGCGCAAATCTCCCTTACACGGGAAGACAAGGTCCCTTATGGGGCCAAAATTGAAAATCACAAGCTCATAACTGTAGAGACCATCAGCCACATGAAGCTAATTCTACCAACAGTTCATCTGAGGGGTCACTAGGCCTCAAAGAACTCGGATCTGCACCCTTGCAGTCGCCAAACACATTCCTGAAGGCTATAACCCCATTCTGGGACAGGACTCACTGTCTCCATCGAACTCAAGACAGCTTAGAGGCCCTGACCTCTCACAGTCTTAAACAGGCACAGTTAGTCTACACAGACCTACCTCAGAAACACAGCCAGCGCCATCTGAGTGGCCTGAGCAGTGCCAGGTTTCGCCCATCTCGGTAGTGGAGCCCTTACCAAGTCTAATTCACGTGCCTGGCCCCGCCTTAGTGCCAGTGCCAGAGCACACATTATATCTTTCTCCAGGAGAGCCCAAACATGCCTCAAACTCCCTGCCAGTGCCACTTGAGTGCCCTGAGCAGTGCTATGCTCCATCCATCCCGGATGTTGAGCCAACTTCCAATCAAGTCCTGCACCTGGCCCTGCCATAGTGACAGTACTGGAGCCAAGTCCAGTTTTGATTCCTGTGCCTGGCCCAGTCTTAGTCCCAGAGCCAGAGCAACACAGATCTCCCTTCAGGAGATCTCCGCCCAGCCCCCTCTCTTTACCCAGCCTGACCTCGCTACCAGTGCTGGTAAGAGAGCCAACCCGAAATTTACTAGGGTCCCCTCCGGACTCCCTTGATCTCAGTGGAAGCTTGCCCCCCAATATGGCCTCACAACCTGTGTCTGAGTTGTTCATTGTAACCTGCGAGCCTCTCATGCCCACGAAGACTTATTCCTCTCTTTTCCAGTTCTTAGAAGATAATGTCTTGATGGAAAATTCATCCATATCTCAAGCTTGTTGCAGAACCCAAGGAACTGTGCTGATAGATGGTAGAAATTTTTGCCACTGCCCATGCTTCAGCTGTCACAGCAGCAGGAGTAAATGGCACCCCAGCACCTTCCTCTGACTCGGCTTCACCGACTCTTGCAAAATCTAACCATCAGCCTAAAAGAGGGCCAGTGAAGAAAACTCAAAGGCTTAGAACCTCCAGGTAGCCCAAGAGCCTTGAGCTCTCCTGGCACTTGTATCCATATGTTACAATGTCACCTTGAATAATTTGGCACCCACACTAGAGTCGGATGCCAAGTCACTCCCTTACTCTCCCTCTTTGTAACTTGTAAATCACTTCCTTCTTGTAATACTGTAACTTTGTAATGTTTTGTCCCCTTAGCTGAAAAATTACTCCCTGTTAATCCCAAATTAACACTTGTAGTTTATCCCCTAACCCGAGGTTATATTCCTTGCTCTGCACACGTGCAGTGGCACAGTGCAATCAGCCAGAACAACTGGGCACTTATTTGTTGAATACTTACTAAAAGGGGATGGTTGAGTACTGATGGAAGATCAGTAAACAGGTCAAATGTGTTCATGTCAGAGGGCAGAGTTTGTATTAAATAAATTAAATGTTGCTGGGGACAATTCAAAACGTATAGTTAGGAATCAGTCTGCATATAATTATGTAAATGATTAAGAAAACTTTATGTAGTACAATTCCTGCAAAGTTCATGTTGATGCATTGCAAAGCAACAGAGTTCAAACCTAGAACCATTCTACTTGAGAAACTAATGTGCATTAGTTATATCACTTATAGTAAAAGAGTTTCAGTACAGTAAATTCCTCATGCTAGCTTGAAATTATTCAAATTTAGAGAAGACATATTATATTTTACTGCTTTTAATATGGGAAGTAAAGTTGCGAGAGAGATTATCATTTTAATGCCTCGAGCTTTGTAGACATTCAGTCCGAAAAAGGCGTAAAATGTCTTTTAGTATGTGGAGCTGATACGAACATTCCTGGATTGGAATGTTTGTAATAAACTCTCCACATAAATAAAATAATGCATTTGTGATAGAATTTCATGTCTGACCACACAGGTCGAAAACAAGAGTTGAAAGGGCTCTCCTAGTCCATTAGTGATTCGCTACAGCACCCATAATGCTTGGTTCCCTCCGCCTCTCTCCAACTTGAACGACCCCTCGATTGTATTCCTCACTGTCAAAACCTATCTGCTGCCGTACACTTCCTTCCCCAGGCACAGACCGAAAACATGGACGTTGGGTATCACCGGACGAGTAACAGGATTTGCCCACAACTAACCCAAGCCAGCCAGCTGGAAAAAAGGTGGGAATCGGGGGCATATAGGAGGTCAGGCCAGAGGTCTGAGTTCAGTTAATGACACACCAGCTACACAGGAAGACTGCTTGTCTGTTGGCACTCCGCCAACCGGCCCCCTCCCTTCCCCACACATCCACTTTTATATTGTTGAACGGATCTGATCCCGCCGTAAGATCCCTTTATCAAAGAGAAGTCTGGTTTAATCTCAAGATATCTCGTCCAAGGACTAAGGTAAAGTGTGGATTTGGAAGTTGTTCAGCACATACTGGTCTCCCTCTATGCGAAGGTTAGGGGACCAAAAAACCTCGCATATATTGAAATCGCATAAAGAGAATATATAAACCAATGGGAAAAATAGGGTTAGGTTCCCAGGTCATGAATATATCATAATGAATAATATTTTTCGTGGTTAAAACGAAAACAAGTTTTACAGGATGCTTTTATTATACAAAAGTAACATAAAAATGCATGATTTCTGGCGAAAAGGTGCATTGAATGATGGCTAGGCTAGCCTCTTACATAAACAAAAGAATGACAGTGACGCTGAAATATTTTTTCTTTGAACAACGAATGCATAAAAATGTTTTCTCTTCTTTCCTTTTTTCTTTACATAAACAACAAATGAGCAGTTCAAGAAATGAAACATTTAATTTACCAAAAATAATGTTGACTGATGAATAAAACCAAAGAACATTGTTTACATCGGGGGTAGGGGGGTGGATCATCTGGGTCCGACTCAAAGAACGGAAGAGTGACGTCGAGTGTTGATCGTGATGACGATGACGAATGTCCAGGTTCAGGTGTACTGTTCCTACTTGACGGTGCTGATGTTGCGGATTCTGGGGTGGTAGACAATGGTCTAAAGAAATTTAGCATGGTTGATTGCTTCATTACATTTCTCTTATGATTATAAGCTTCTTTGTATGGAACAAGCACTTCTTGTAACTGCCGTTTTAACTTTAAACTTCTCTCGTAGTTAGGATCGATATTTTCGAATTTCTGAATTAATGCTTCAGTATCGGAGAACAATTCAGACAGATTTTTCACACTCAGATCTTTAATTTCCATATCATCACCATCATCATCATTTCCACTTTCCTCTACAGCTGTCGCCGCAGTCATCCATCCTTTTTTATTTGCATACCAGTGAACAGGTATCGTCTGTTTACTTACGCCTTTTAACGCACGAGGGTTTTGTGCGTGATAAACAGTTGCGGGCTTTAACTTGAAATCGCCTGCCGCAATGCCACGTAACATCAAAGTTATCCTATCTTTAAAGGGCTTGAAACCAGGGGAACTTTTTTCTTCTTTGTTTATTAGTCATTCTTTTCTAGAATAGTCCCGTCTCGTCGGCATTAAAAACTTGCTATGGACTATATCCCATTTCACGCATGATAACTTTAAGTTATTTTGGAAATTTGGCAACAGCGTCATGGTCAGCACTTCCACTTTCACCACACGAAACGATATTATGCAAATTCTGTCTACGAATAAATTTATCTAACCATCCCTGACTTGCAACAAAAGACTCTGGATCTTTTATGTTTTCATTTTCAACCACACGCTGATAAAATAAAAATGTAATGCCTTTCCTCGTAAAACACTATTACTAAGCTTTGAATGGTTTACTTTGTCTCACGCTCAATATATATATGAATATAATATATATATATATATATATATATATATATATATATATATATATATATATATATATATATATATATATATATATATATATATTAGAGAGAGAGAGAGAGAGAGAGAGAGAGAGAGAGAGAGAGCGAGCATTTTTTCCATTTTTTCAACCAGTGGATTTCTGACTCTCGTTGTTATTTTTGCTGATAACGGAGTAGACTGTATCACTGAAGCACGAATCTTTTCTGCATTAGCCTTTATATTCCTAATCGTGGATTCACCAACTCCAAACACGTGTCCAAGAGCGCTATTACCATCACCTGCGTCTGCCCTCCGTAATGTTTCCAGTTTTGTTTCAAGGGTCAGAGCTTTTCTTTGACGCTTTGCAACACTTTCATTTGAAGATAATGCTGGTCGTTTGGGTCCCATTATGCAGAAAAATAACTAGCAGTATGAATATGAAACAGCGAGAACTAGTAAACATACGATCGGGCTTGTGTTAGCTACAGGCTGAGCACCCGAACTCGGCAAATAATACTGTATTTGGCGCCACGTGCGTCACTCAGCTGTTCATGCAGAGATGAAATGAGTATTGTGATGTGCATCTCGTACTCGTATAATTGCGAATTTTCCCTCGCATAAAAAGAATGAAGGTATAAAAATGTAATTCTCATGATAGTGAATTCGCATATATAGAATTCGCATAAAGAGAGGGGGACCTGTATTCTTTCACTCTATTCCCATTGCTCTCTAATATTCATTCCCTTGCAACCTCCTTAAGAGCCCAAGTGAAGTGGTGTAATCTTTACCTGTGTAAAGTAAACATGAGTGTTTCTCCAGTTTGCATTTCATTTGATTTTGAATGATTCTTCCCTCTCAGCCTTCAGCATTCCGGAACTGAATGTTTTATTTGCCGTAGCAATTAAAATGATAGTGTGGTCCTGTATTGCAGAACAGGTTATCGGGTTGCTGTGTACTTGCCTACTCCCACGGTACCTCTTCCACTTAACTACCAACTTTGAGAAGAGTCATTTAAGATTTGAAATCTGAAGATTAATTTGTTTTATGCACATACGCTGCAAGATCCTGATTACTTTTAATTTAACCTTACAGGTTTTCTCAGAGAATATCTGATTTGCTAGTGGCACCATTTTGCTTTGTTATTTAACATAACTACGGTGCCACGGAGCTGGTGATTTAAGCTCCTGTGTATGCTTCTTGTGTTTTGTGCAATTAAAACTTACTTAGTGAAACATTGATTTTCCCTTAAGGTCCTTTTAAATTAAATTTAGATTGACTCCTATTAATCTGGTTAAAAGTGTGGCACCTCTGTTAGATGCAAAATTATCTCAGGTAATTGGAAGGTTGTACGTTGCATGGCCACACCTGTAATAATATATATATATATATATATATATATATATATATATATATATATATATATATATATATATATACATATATATACATATATATACATATATACATATATACATATATATATATATATATATATATATATATATATATATATATATATATATATATATATATATATATATATATATATATATATATATATGTATGTATGTATGTATATATGTATGTATATATATATATATATATATATATATATATATATATATATATATATATATATATATATGTATGTATGTATGTATGTATGTATGTATGTATGTATGTATGTATGTATGTATGTATGTATGTATGTATATATATATATATATATATATATATATATATATATATATATATATATATATATATATATATAATATATTGCATGTCTTAACTGTTAGGATTAGCTAAACAGTGAAGTGCGAATACAAGTGATTAAGAAAGGAAATAGTGCATTTATTTCCTCCATGTGCTCTGGACAATTTGCCATACAGTAGTTAGCTAGGCTGCACAGTAAACCTGGGCCATGAACTATAGCCCATCCAGCAGTTTCACTTTGCTGGAGTATGTCTCTCTCTTTTGCTTTTTGTAGCAAAAGGCGCTAGGTTTAAAAAAAAAAAAATTTCCAGAAGGAACTCCCTGTTTTAAAATGTTAAAATTTTGCATCAACAAAAAATCCTTCCCTTTGCGGCCATGTGAGCCATTGTCCATCTCGAAAATCATTGCATTTTGACCGCCCTTTAACTACAAGCAAGTAAGTGATTTCCCCATTCATAAATCTCATTTTGAGGAGCCAGGAAAACCGTTCCTACATCGTTTGTCTCTTTTCATATCTTTCTGCGTGAGGTCTCGCTCACAACAAACACCATGTGATCACCCAGGTGTTCGACTCCCCGAGATCACGTGGCCATCGTGTAGTGGCTACAATGAGCGTAGTAGCATCTGGTCATGTGCCCATCAGGTCCAAATCATAGTAACGTAGAAGTCATTGAGTACGTGACCCTAGGCAAACTATTTGACTTGTGCATTATAGACTTAAGCATTTGTACTTGTTGTGTTTTGGAGAATCTAATTACCTCGTCTCAGCACTGAGATTCATAAGAGCATCATATTCTTGCATTGGTTATCTTGTACTGTGTACAGCTTAGTTTTTTATACCCGGTAAAGGAAGTGTATTCCCTGAAACTCTTGTTTCGAGGCTTTAAACTCATCTGCGCCATCCCAAGGTGTTTCTCAGCATAATAAATTCATTCATTTAAGAACCTTATGTTCTACGAACAACCTAAATTCGTTCATTTAAGAACCTTACATTCTACAAACAACCTAAATTCATTCAGTTAAGAACCTTATTTTCTATGAACAGCCTAAATTCGTTCATCTAAGAACCTTACATTCTACAAACAACCTAAATTTGTTCTTTAAAAACATTACATTCTACAAACAACTTAAATTTCTTCATTTAAGAACCTTATATTCTACAAACAACCTAAATTTGTTTATTTAAGAACCCTTACATTCTACAAAGAACCTAAATTCGTTAATTTAAGAGCCTTATGTTCTATGAACAACCTAAATTCGTTCATTTAAAAACCTTACGCCCTATGAACAAAATTAATTCATTCATTTAAGAACCCTCACGTTCTATGAACAAAATAAATTAATTCATATAAGAACCCTCACGTTTTACGAACAACCCAAACCTCTCCACTTAAGAACTCTTGCTCTCTAAGAACAACCTAAATTCGCTCGTTGAAGAACCCTTATGTTCTATGAACAACCCAAGTCTGTTTATTTAAGAACCTTTATGTTCTACGGACAACCTAACTCTGTTCATTTAAGAACCCTTACGTTTTATGAACAACCTAAATCCATACATTAAAGAACAACTCTCTTATGCTATGAACAACCTAAAGCCATTTATTCAAGAACAACCCTAACATTCTACAAACAACCTGAAGCAGTTCATTCAAGAGCAACCCTCACGTTTCTATGAACAACCTGAAGCCATTCATTTAGGAACAACCCTCATGTTCTTTGAACAACCCCCAATCATTCATCCTGAACCAAAACCTGAGTCCTATGGGACAAACCATTCCTCAGGAAAAAATAGCCTTCTCTCTGTAATAAAACTTCCCCCTATGTCTTGGCAATATGGCTTCTTTTGCTGATGAAATCAAAACCCTTGTTACTGCCAGGAATCCCTGGGGCTCAAGGAACAGGAGTTGCTAGACTGGGTCATGACAGAGAGAAGGGAGAAAGAGCGAAAGGAGAAAGAGGAAAGAGAAGACAAGGAGGAACAAGAGAGAAAGGAAAGATAAGCCAAGGAAGAAAGAGGGGGAAAGGAAAGAGAGGCCAAGGAAGAGCGAGACAGGCGAGAAAGACTAGCTAAGGAGGAGCGAGACAGGCAGGAAAGATGAGCTAAGGAAGAACAGGATTGAGCCCATGAGCTTGCCATGGCTGCCCAAGGGGGCCGTAACCCGATAATCACGTCTCCCCAGTCCACTCTCGCTTCTGCCAGCTCCATGATGCCAAAATGGAATGACTCAGAGCCCAAGACCTGGCTTGACCAAGTAGAATAGGTCTTCAAGAACTTCAGGCCCTTACCTGCTGAAATCTCTTTGCTCTTTGCGAAACACTTGCAGGGAAAGGACACTACTGCCTTCCACTCTGTTCCGTTAGCAGACCATGGAAGCCTTGCGGAGGCCAGAAAGGCCATAATTAAGGCCTATGAACTTACCCCTGAAAGATGGAGACAACATTGGAGAGGACAGCTGCAGGAAGTGGGCCAAACCTGGGCTGACTAGGAGTACCATAAGTCCTGAGCTCTCAGGCGGTGGCTGGATGCCTGCAACGCCACCTCTGCAGAAGAAATGATGGAAAATGTCCAGCTCGAGGACTTCCTACATTACACTCTCCAGCCCTCACCACCTGTCTCTGTGACAAGAACCCTCCGACACTAGATGAGTGATGCTGTTTGGCAGACCACTGGGACACATGCCATCCTCACATCAGCTCTCTAGGCCATAAGATCTGCCCCCTTGCTCTCACCTCTGGTCAACCCATGCCCAAGAATGGGCACCCTCAAAAGAAGTCCATGTGCGGCCATTGCTAAAGATTAGGGCACTCTACTGAGCAGCGCAGCTCGAAGGCTGAGAATCAGCAGACACTCCCTCTAAGTTCCCGAATAAGACCATGCCCAACCGAGCCATGTCTGGCTCATTGATGAACAACAAAGGGCCTGCTCCCTCCACTGGGACAGTACCAAGCACAGATTACAGAAAGAATTATTGCACTGCCTGCAAGGTTTATGGACACTCGGCCCCATGGGCAAAATGCCCTAATAACGCAAAATCACCCTCCATTGCTTTGACAATTACAAATCCTAAAGCTTTAGACCCTCCAGCAGAAGGTCCCAAGAGGCAGCCCATTGCTTCTGTAGCTGACAGATCGATGCCAGACATGGCAAGAAATGGCAATTCTGAATGTGAAACTCACAATGATGTTGGAGATTCTGCAAGCCGCCCGGTGCCCAATCAGAATATTCTCTGTGAAATACCAGAGAATGACATCATGCACCAGCCTCCCCGTTCAGCAAGGCTGCAGCAGAGAAACCATCAGCAATAAATTTTTGGCTTGTGAGAAAATCTCGCCAGCCAATAAGCAGCGTGAATGTTTCTCCTCAGCCAGCAGGCAGCTGAAATTGAGCACCCCCCCCCTGACCTTCTTGTATATAATGAATAAGACTCACATTGAAAGTCAAAGTCAGCCTACTCCTTTCTTTTGGCATGACCATGCTCAGCGGAGCCTGAGTGAAATGTTTTCTCGATTAATACTGAAGAAGATTTTCTCCTGAAGGACAACTCAAAAGTAGACTGTCTCCTCGAGTACAACTCCACGGAGGATGAACTCCCAATTTCAGTATCCTGTTACTGATATACTGTGTTCATCGAAAATAAACTATCCAATTTTGCAACCTGCTTTCCTATCCAAGTATGACCAATATTGGTGCATTGCTGGCAGAATACAGTAACCCAGAAAAATATAGAAAACTCTATACAAACTGAATGCTGCTGTGCAGCTTTGGGAAGATACGCAACGTCCCTTGTGACGAAACTTGTCGTTGTCCAGCCACGGGTCAGCTTATTGAATTCCTGGCTTCTATGTGCAGAACGTTGGTATGTTGATCTTAACTTCTGGATGGTACTTAACATCCCTTTGGTTGATTCTTGCCATCTCATTCCAATTTGATATTGCCCTCATTTTTGACAGCATAAACACTCTAGGTGAGACAGAGATTAATATAAAAAGGAACCGAGCATATTTGTGCCATGGAAGTTTCCTACGCTTTGGCAACAGTCTCTTGTCACTTGTAGCACACCTGCTCACGAACAGCGACTTCCCACGTCTCATTCCTTAGCAACAAGTTGAGCCAGCAGGATAGCAACACTTCCGCAATACATCTTGTTTTCATATATTCAGAAGACATAAAGTCTGAAATTAAATGCATGTGCACTATTGGTCTGTTAGTTACTATAGATCTCTCATTTTAATCATTCTTGCTAAAGTGGTGACCCTTCCCCACCAACAACAAGCAAAGATGTCCGATGAAGACACATCGCCCTCCCCGTCTGCCAGTCCTTCTGACACCATAGCCCAGGTCAAGCTTCCGACTTTCACACCTACTAGCACCTATACTTGGTTCCGTCGGGCTGAAGTCACGCTTCGAATTAAGGGCATACGATCTCCATTGTCCAAGGTAAATTAAGTCCTCACCACCCTGCTGGACCATCTCTTTCCCCAACTGATGGAGTGGCTGGACGCTAAAGGAACCAATGTCATGCAGAACAAAGACCTGAAGAAGGTCCTATTGGACAGATTCATGCCATCCACAGCTGTTCATGTACACAGATCTTTGACATGGCACAGCAACCTGTGGGTGATCAATGCCCATCCATTGCCCTTCTCGAAATGAGAGCCCTTGCCCGTCTTCCTCCTGCAGCAGATCCATTGACATCCTCAAGGCACTCTGGCTGCAGTGCCTGTCAACGTCAGTAAGGGCAGCACTGACCGACATAGAAGACACTCGACGATGCCCTCACCATCCTAGCAGACAATCTTATGGATGCCCACACTGCTGCAAACCACCACCATGGCCAAGCCTTCGCCACCCATCAAGGAACATCCAACCCTTCAGTGATAGACGACCGTCTTAATGTCACAGAGGCCTCCAAGGCCGTCAAGCCCTCACAAACTTCCAGGACAAACCCCTGCCACCATTCCACCTTGAGAAACCCAAGGGCGCCGACCACACACAGCAGCAATTGCCACTGTTTCAGCTTTGCCGATATCACAGAACATTCAGCTCTGCTGCCAAGAACTGCCTCCCTGGGTGTCCATGGCCAAAAAAATGCATGAAACAACTACAGCCACTCGCAGTAACCATAGCAGGTGTGTATCCCTCAACCAGGGGCCATACTAATGTACACAAATCCAACCAAAATTCTGATATATCCGAGCCAACTCATTTTTTGGTTGGCACAGAGGGTTGCTGTTCCCTTCTGCCTGTATCCAGTCAACCAACCAAATGCCCACAGCCATCCAAAGTCCAACTCACAGCTATCAACGGCTCTCCCATCCTTACCTTTGGTCAGAAGCATCTCGCCCTTAACCTCGGTGACAGAGAGTACTACTGGTGGTTTATCATTGCGGACATCTTAATACCCTTCCTCAGGGTGGACTTCTTGGCACACCGTCAAATGCTCTTGGAAATTGCCAACAGGCGCCTTGTTGATGACACTTATTTGTCAACGATGCCCATCACTGCAGTCCCCACAGAACTTGGCCTCAACGTCACCGATTCCAAAGACGATTTTGCATACCCACTCGCCTTATACCCAGATTTTTAAAACCTGATCTATGACAGTCTCATCAAATCCCTGCTAAGCATGGTATTTTCCACCACATTAAAACATTGGGCCCTCCCGTACACTCTTGTTTCCGGCACCTACCACCTGACAACCTCGTCTCTGCAAAGAAAACCTTCTCAGAGATGGAGAAGATGGGTTTGTGTCAAATGGAATCTAGTCCTTGGGCACTGCCCCTCCACATAGTAACGAAAAAGGACAGCACCCTACGCCCATGCAGGGACTTCAGAAGGCTGAACGTGATCACTGAGGCTGGCCACTAGCCCCTCCCTAACATCACAGACATGACCACTTTCCTACACTGCGCAAAAATCTTTTTCACCCTGGACCTTCTCAAAGGTTACTTCCAGGTCCCCATGAATCCCGAAGACATAGCAAAGACTGCCATCACAATGCCCTTTGGCACCTTCACCTTCAATTACCCCTGCTTTGGCCTCCTCAGTGCAGGAGCAACTTTTCAGTGATTGATGGACTTCATCCTGGGAGACCTTCCCTTCTGCATCTGTTACACTGATGATATTTTAATTTTCTCTGCTTCAAAGGAGGAGCACCTCCAACACCTGCACATCATCCTCCAATGCCTGCAAGAAAACGGCCTCGTCTTCTGATACGACAAATGCTCCTTCACCACCAAGTGGGTAGAATCCTTGGGGCACCTCATAACACCTGAGGGAGTCCAGCCCTTGCCAGAGAAGGTTGCCGCTGTCAGGAAGTTCCCCACCCCTACCACCGTCAAGGGTCTACAAGAATTCCCCAGAATGGTGAACTATTATCATCGCTTTTTTGCCTGACATCGCCTTGACCCTGGCCCCACTCTACAAAATCCTCAAGGGCAAGCCCAAGATGCTTGCCTGGGGACACCTGGAGGAAGCTGCCTTCACCTCCGCCAAAAACGCCCTGCAAAGGCTACCGCCCTTTCTTTCCCTGCACCAGGTCATCCTCTACTGCTATCCATGGATGCCAGTAATGTGGCCATAGGACCTGTGTTGGAACAGATCATCCAAGGTTGTCCTCGACCCCTCACCTTATTTAGCAGGAAACTTAGCAAGACAAAGACAAACTACTCTATGTTTGCCTGCAAACTCCTGGTGGCATACCTCACTGTCAAACAATTTCGACATTTCTTGGAGGCCACACCTTTCACCCTTCAAACTGACCATGTGCCACTAGTACATTCTATAAACCAACGGTCCAATGCCTGGTCACCCCATCAGTGCTGCCAATTGTCAGCCATTGCCGAATTCAACTGAACCCTTCACCACGTTCCTGTGAAACACAACCCTGTCGCTGATGCCCTCTCCAGAATCTCCATTGATGTAGTACACCTCAGCCTCGATTACAAGCAGCTAGCAGCTAAGCAAGAGCAGGACCCAGAGTTCAACACTTGCAAGACCTCATTAACATTTCTGCAATGGCATGATGTCTACCTCAGTGACAACAGACCCACCTCCACCCTCTGTGATACTAGCACCGGTCATCCATGCCCATGGATCCCACAGGCACTCAGACATTGTCCATGGTATGGCACACCCTTCAGGATGATCCACAGCCAACCTCCTGAAGAAGCTCTTCATCTGGCATGGCATATCGAAAGATGCAAAGTCATGGGCCCGTTAATGTTCCTCCTGCCAGCTCTCCAAAATCCAGCATCACACAAATTCAGGTGTGGGTTGCTTTCATCAACTGCAACGCTGTTTCACCCATGTCCACATCAACATTGTAGGACCCCTCCTGTTCTTCGAAGGACATTAGTACCTCCTCACAAAGGATGTACTCTCGACAAGATGTCCTGAAGTTGCCCTTATGACAGAGGCATCAGCAGCAGCTTGTGCCAGTGTTTTCCTCTCATCCATCATGGGTGTCTAGATTTGGTGTACCCGATCACATCACCTCTAACAGAGGCACTACCTTCGCGTTGCAGCTCTGGACATCCCTAAACCGCCTCCTCAGCATCCAGTTGCATCACATAACCACCTACCACCCTGAATCCAATGGCATGGTCGAGAGATTCCACCGCCCTTTGAAAGCAGCCCTGATGTCTCGCTCCAACTCCTAAACCTGGTATTCGCAGCTTCCATGGGCCCTCCTCGGCCTTCGGGCCACACCCAAAGAGGGCCTTCACCTGTCAGCAGCAGAGATGGTATATGGGGATCTGCTCATGATACCTGGTGAGTTCTTCCCCGACAATAATCCCTCACCTGACATCATCAGACTCCAGACCATCATTGGAAAATTTGCCCCTGACCACCGATCCTGTGAGCCAACCAACAACACCTTTAACCCCAAGTATCTGCATACTGTAACTCACGTGTTCATCAGAACCGATCCTGTTCAACCACCGTTAACCCAGCCCTCCACGGGCCCCTACTGAGTCATCAACTGCAAGCAGAAAGCCTTCCTCACTGACATCCGCAGCACGACAGATTGGGTGGCCATTGACCGCCTGAAACCAGCGTATTTGCCCAACAACATTACTCCTCCAATCCTGTTTTCAAGGGGAGGACGCCCTCTGCAAAGCCCTGGTCAACTTTAAGTCGGGGGGTTATTGTGCCACGGAAGTTTCCCACGCTTTGCCGAGAGTCTGTCACCACCTGCAGCGCACCTGCTCGCGGACTGCGACTTCCCATGTCTCGCTCCTTAGCAACTAGTCGAGCCAGCAGGATAGCAACACTTCCGCGACATACATGGTTTTCATATATTCAGAAGGCATAAGGTCTAAAATCAAATGCATGTGCAATATTGGTCTGTTAGTTGATATGTAAATTTCCTGGCAGCTGTCGTTTGTTAATAAATCATAACTCTAAGATCTCTCGTCTTTATCATTCCCGCTTAATATTCCTAATAACGGTAGAAATAGCTTTTTTTTTATTTTGTAACGTCTAAAATTATTATGCACTCCAACACTGTTTTCGCATGCACAAGAATATCCTAACTTCCTCTGCATAATAAATGAATTAACAAAGACAAACCTTAGCTTACAGAAATCGTTGTGGTAATTCTATAATGTTCTTCATTTTACATTTTTTGTTTTGTCTTTTCCATATTATAAACGTATGAATAATTGTATCAACGATAAAAACCAAATAATTTTATTTTTCTTTAGACGTGATTGCTCTTCACTTCGTCTCTCTTTCTTGTTGAGTCTTAAATATGAGAAACAATAACAATAAAAACGCCTCAACAATAAACATAGAGGTCATTATGCGAAGACTTTGAATTATTGTCATTTCTGTCTATTCTTCCCTTATAAGAATTGGACACGAGGACGACATTACGAATGGAAAGGTAGCAGGTAGCAACTCTCTCTCTCTCTCTCTCTCTCTCTCTCTCTCTCTCTCTCTCTCTCTCTCTCTCTCTCTCTCTCTCAGTGTCTTTGAAGTAATGGGGCCATTATCCTAACTGGAAGGTTTAATTTCCCAGGTTACCTGAGATCATGGAGAGGGGAGCCAGGCTACCTCCTTACACGAGGGGATGTGGATTAGAGCACCGTGAGAACGGGGCTCTCGCGCCTTCTCCTTCTTCTTCCTTATTCTGACCTTTCTCCGAAGGTTATTGCCCCGGACTCTCATCAGCGAATGAATAAAACACCGAGGGCTTAAGTAAGAGGACATTTGTTGCAGAAAATGAACTCTCCCAGCAATTCCAGGCACGATGAAATGCGCGGGGTTTGTTACGTCAGGTGATTCAATTAACAAAGCAAACGATCAACATGCACCGCCAAATATACTTAGAGCATTGTTAATAAACCCTGACAGTTTTTCTCCGTCTAAAATTGTCCGATAGGACGTAGGTAATAAATAATCGGCTAAACAAATGCCTCAGCTGTTATGTACTGAAAGTGGCAACGATGAAGGCAGAAAAATGCAAATTGAATTCCTGCATCTTACTGACGGCCTCGATTACCGACGAAATCGTGCATTATCGTGAAAATAATGGCGATGAAAAACTCAGAAAGCATTAGCTAACTCTCTGAGACTTAGTTACTAATATGATTCCAGTACAATATACGTAAAGATTATTTTTCTTTGGCATATACCGAAAGCTCACACTATGTCTGCAATGTTGATAAGCTTTTAGGCTGGCGTGCAGCAAATGAGAGAGAAAGAAAAAAACAAATCATTCACGTTATCATCATTATATATATTTTTAGTTTATTTGTGTTGTCCTTGATTTTCTCGCCTGCAGTAAGTTATATTTGCATTAAGTTCTACACGTATTTATTTGCGGAAAACCATTATTAAGAGGTTTTAATGTTCTATATGAAGGAGGCAGTACTGATTGCACGAGAGTAATATATTCTATTAAGTTATTGCGTCTATCTCCATATGTTCTTTGCTTAATGATATTTTTCTCTCAGGAAGTGATACACAGTTATTTTGGACTTTGTACGGTCTCCGATCAACAGTATTACTCATAACTGACAAATTACTGATTGGAGAAACAAATTCACAGTTATGTATATGTACTGAAAGTGGATTTTTTTTTTTGGAGGAGACCTGGCTTTGGTTTCAGACACTTTAATGGCTCTCAGAATTAAATACAATTTGTCCTAATGTATTACAATCTTGACTCATTAATTCCTCACATATGGGAGTCAGCTTCTATGCGGTTAGTGATGGATAACATTTTTGATAAAGGTCCACTCATATACACTCCTAACTGTGCCACGTGAGATTTTACATTTTACATTGCTTACATGTACAAAACAGTTAACATAAATGACTAATGATCTTCGGTTTTAATTCATCATATATACTTTTTACTTTTTAGTGTTGTAATAGCTTTAACGGATATTTCCTTGACATTTCTTTTACTTGAATTCAGCAAATCTTTTTTTGGCTGGGTTTGTTGAGCTCAAAATTATTACATTCTAAGAGACAAGATTAGTGAAGTAAGACAGGTCATTATTTGGATATAAGGAAAAGAAAAGAAAAGAAAAATAAAACTAGGGTACCATAACTGACCACAACAAACAACAAAGGTCGTGTAAATTTTTTTGTTTTTAAATTGGGAATCAGACACCTAAACTCAAAATATATGGAATTTATATGCTGTATGCGAAAAACTGGTGTAAAAATACTTCATATTAAATGTTTTGAGCCATCCTCTAGTACGCTAAAGTCCTCCTGGGCCTCTATAGGCTCATAGGGCAGGCGCTGATCTCCTGTTTCTTAGGCCGACAGCCAGTCGGGTACAGGTCCCAATGCCTATGACACGTGGCCAGTGTGTCACTAGGTCCACTGTTTAACTCCCCAGCCCGAGGGCTGGTACTTATTCTCCTACTGAACCTCTCAGGTTTTTCCGGACCGCTAGGTTGACTGGCTAATGGGAGATAAACAATGGGTTAATAAATCCATTAAAGACCATTATAATGAAGTTAACGTATCTGATTATTTTGTGTTTTTCGGTGCTTTTGTTTTTTTTTGGCCCATTAGATTAGTTTTGTCCAGTTTTGTTTATGCATGGCTCTTGAAGGCTGGGCTAGGGGTCTTTCCTTCCCCACAGAGTGTAGTTGTAGGTTAATAGATACGTCATCTATATAAGTGTCTTCATCTGTTCGTCGCCCGTTTGTTTTCGTCTCTGCTGGTGATGCAGGGATCTTTGAGTGATAAGACCTCATTTAACGGCTCCCTTTAGAGAGGTTTTTAGCGCACATATTCTCTGACCGCTTGTGGCAGTTTGCTGAAATATTCTGAAGACGCCCTCGACGTTTTGCAGCTGGTGGCATCTTGAAGGTGTTGTCCCTTGTCACCCACTATGAACAGTATTGGTGCTGGCGTCTCTTCATTTTGTGAAAGGTGTCGTGTGACGCCCTTCCTTGCAATACGTACTTTTGGAGGCGAGCCTCGTCCGTCAATGATCTTGCTCTCAGCTTGCTGAACCTCTGGAGTCGTCCAGGGGGGACCCAGGGGCGGAGAGAAGGGTAAAATCCCAGACCCTGTGTGATTTTTATAACCCTTCTTACCCACAGAGACGACCTGTGTTGAATGCCTCCTATTTTGTGGCACTTTGCTAAAATTTGTTGTGGGAGACGACACTTCGCTGCGTGATGCTAAGGGACGACTTTATATCAGCCGTAGGATTAGTGGGACTACGGTTGATTAATGTCAATGCGGTGATTGTTTTTTTCATAATCCCAAATGAGTGTATGTCCGATTTTCAAGTTTGTGAATTAATTAGGTTTAAGATTAATTTCTTACTTTGTCTCTTACTATCACTACGACCCGTGCGTACGTGGATTCTATCTCCAGCTAATTCCTTTCTCTTTTACTTCAGTGTGCTAGTTAGCTAGGCGAATGTGTTTTTGGAATTGCAATTGGGAGTTTTTTTTCTTCAATAAAGTGCAGTTTTCAAAGGATTTCTTTGTAATTTTAAGATATTAGTTGTAATAAATAATTAAGTGTTCGTTTGGTGTCTCTGTATCCTTCTCTTTGAGAAAGTTCTTTGGGTTGTTTTTGTTTTGGCGTGGATCCTACTCATTATCATAATGGTAAGGGCTTTAAGGTAGATCGAAGAATCTCTGAACTTGTCACCATCTCTTAGGGTTCATTACACCATGAAATTATTATAACAACGGCGAACCGTGAGGATACAAGAAAATTCACAACTTCAAGAAGTACAAGAGGTGAAAGGCATCAGGCTCGACTATCTATCTGAAAGATTTGTTCCCAGAAACTATCCCACTTAAATCTAAAAGAAAGCATGAACAAAACCAATATGCGATATTAAAGTCAACAGAATACTTCTGTCGTGCTGTTTTTGGATTTAGAATCGAAGTATGTTTGCTCAAAGCCTACCACATTAAAATACGACTTGACAAAAATAATTGTGTATTGTAATCCCTGGCAATAGAATAAGAAATTTCTTGTTAGCTGTGCTGAGCAGTGTATCTTGAGCTGTACAGTAAGCATTTCATGTATGTTTGAGAAACCTGTTGAGGTTGACACATGAACCGAAAAAAGAACAATAAAAGGCACTTAGAGAAATACATTTAGACAAGCCAAAATGTTCTACAGAAATCGAAATAATTTTCAGTGTGTCATCAAGAGATATGATAAGCTTGTCTTAAAAAAAAAGAAAAAAAAAAAGAGTAAGATAAAGTGATGAGGCATGACATCCAAAATGTTCTACAGAAATCGAAATCATTTTCAGTGTGTTATCAAGAGATATGATAAACTTGTCTTAAAAAAAAAGAGTAAGATAAAGTGATGAGGCATGACATCACTTTTGGAAATGAATGCAATCAACTGTTATTTTGATGTCAAAGTTTACTGGCAGTATTACAAGCTGATAGTGAGCAATCAGAAGAATTTTAGCCTAAAGCAACAAACAATTTATGCAGCATTTGAATTTATTTCTTATTTCATTGTATTTCAATTTCCTATTTTATATTATGTTTGAAATGGGTAACAAATTACAAAATACTATTAGGGCCGGCCAATGTTGAAGGAAATAAATTATTGGTGAAAAAATTAAGGAATTTAATTAATTAATATACCGGAAGCTATGGAAACCTCATTGCAGAGATTAAATGTTGGATGGGGTGCTTGCCTACATAACTTTCGCTTGCTGCGCTTTGTAAACCGAGTCTTATTTCTTTCATATGGCACAGCTAAATTCTATTTGTTAACCTGGTAGCAGTATTTTTACTCTCACTGACTTAATTTTTATTTTCGTGCAGCAGATGATCACAGCATATACAAAAACAATAAACTAGGTTCTAAGTTAACAAGAGAATGGCAACTCTGGCTACTTGATTTTAACATGCTGTAATAGTTGCAGGAGGAGTAATAGAATGACAGTCTCTGCTTACGTAACAAACCACAACGGTGATTTCATATATCGATTTTTCTGTGTAGGAATGATAGTCTGCCGGTTTGAATTATACATTTAGATTTGCTGAATGTCTAGGCAAGAGCCACTCCCTGTCAGCCTTTTCTCCATGGGGCTGGTGGTTCGATGAACCTTTATTCTTCCATTTTGCGCAGGAATTGTTTATATAATGAGATTGCCTTCCCAACAGCTGTTTTAGGTGGTCCTTAGACTTCATACTCCGACGAACTCTGGTGGAAAGTACCGTTCATTGAATCATTGATGTCCTCTGCCCAGTGTTGTTAACTTTTGCTGCTTGAATTGTTTGTGAAAAAAAAAATCTGTGTACGCAATCAACAATTTAAGAGAGAGAGAGAGAGAGAGAGAGAGAGAGAGAGAGAGAGAGAGAGAGAGAGAGAGAGAGAGAGTCGGGGGTGGGGTGGGGGAAGTAATAAGTGTTTTCTTTTTAATTAAATTAAAGATCGTATGTTTAGAAGCCTATCATTTACCATTAGTCATAAATCTACCCCTCTGTACTTTTCCTCGAAGTACAGTCAAACGAAAAGCTCGAATTCTGCAGAACATGGCAATGCTAAGGCCCTGGAAAAGTGTAGGAGAAGAAAATGACTTCCGAGGGAGAAAATACGGATCCTCTGTCTTAATCCGAGTGACGTGCGGTGTCCCTTAAATGATAGTAAATATTTAATAATAAGTTTTGGCTAGGGTGACCAGAGTTCCAGACATTCCTGAGGGATTCCAGATTCCATTCCATTGCGGATAGCGAGTCCTTGAAATCTATCTTAAAGTTAAAATCATTACTCGTCTACCACAGCGAAAGTTTCCTCACAGCTGAAGCAGGTTTTGCACTGATAAAGAACAGAATGTTATGGATCTGGGCTGTGAGGTTCTTCTCTTGGAGATATATTGACGTACTTCCCCGCGCGTGACTCATTGCATTTGTTGCCATGGCATGTGCTTGATTTTGTTTCTGATAACATTATTCTATTGAATGTCTATACAACGAATTTCGCTTTAGATGTCATGGTAACGTTGCTCACAGTTACAATGAATACTTACATAACGATTGAGTCGTTGCAGCAGTTTTTTAATAAATCAATCTTTTAACCAATATCGATTTAAGAAAAATATGTATTACCTGATGAATGATTCTAATCAGGGGTTACTGTTTATGAAATATGGTTAACTTTTTTTCTGTAGTAATTCATTATGAATCATTAGTTACTGATGTGCTGAAATCGTGCAACA
>NC_089742.1:16440667-16465667 GCF_040412425.1 Macrobrachium rosenbergii
AATTCAAAATTGTAACGACACAAAGTTTAAAATGACTCACAATTACTCTTGGATGTGAACATTATTTTGAAAAGGCACATTCCTGAAGATAACTGACTGAAACAAACAAAGTTAAAAAGTAGGTTTATTTTCTTCTCTTTCTTTCCATTGTTACTACTGTCTACGGTCGACGAAGGGAGTCACGTCTTCTTAGCGTATATACTACTGCCATAGCTGTAACTCGATGAACGAAAAAGCGATTTACCCTTAATATTTTCATCTTTTCCCTCTTATGGCCATTTTTAACTTTTCCCTTCTGTTCTCTTCATATTTATTTGTATCGGATCTAAGCCCACCTTTTTTTAGCCTTCCTCAGAAAAAGATTTGCCTTCCTCCTGACTCCTATCAGGGTTCACCCAAACTTTGGTATTCCAGTATCGCTGTAATTCAGGAAACGTCGAATTATTGAGATATCCTGCTGGTTGTAACTTGACTGAGCTGATGACAGGCGGTGCAGATGTTGCTCTTTCAACGGGAAGTAGGAAAATCACTTTTGCTCCTCCTGTGATAGAAAAGAAAAACAAACAATTAAATTGTTTGGAAGTATATGGAATATGACAAGCACCTGATTAGTAGAAATAAGAGAGAGAGAGAGAGAGAGAGAGAGAGAGAGAGAGAGAGAGAGAGAGAGAGAGAGAGAGAGAGGGTAGAAGTGGAATAACTATTAACAAAAGAATAATTTCTCTTAAAAAAATCACAAATGTTCTTCGGTTGCGTTATTGCATAAGGCTTTGGTCTTGTTGTCACAGCATTCTCTAGATCTGACTTTCGAGTAATCTAATCTGCTATCTGATATACTTTGTATACAGTTTTATTTTTCTTCAGGTCAGTATCATTGAGGGAAATTTTCTCTTCACAAATGATTTCACTGCCCATTTCCGCTTTTAAGAAACATTTATGTAAAAAAAAAAAATTAATGCAATATACCGAATGAACAAATTTCTCGGCACTTTGACACGGTTTTAAGTAGCACTCATCGTTATTAAATCAAGCACGATAGAAGTTTTAGAATACTTAGAGCTAGGTTTTGTTGTGAATGATTAATAGAAAATAATCTTAGCGAATCAAATTCCATAAAGTCAATGTATTTGACATGTGTAGCTAAATCACGTCTTTATGCTTAATGGAAGTAAATATAACCATTTCAAAATACTTAATAAGCAAATTTTGGAGAGCAGAGCTAAATGCAAGGACAATGTTTCTTCCGAATTCCTGTATGCAAAATGAAAGTTTAAATGATAAGCAATATTTTCATCTTAACTTAGAAGCTGTTTTTCCTTTGACTAATGGACATTTAAGATATTTGTTGAAGGTCAATTCATGTAATCAGTTATTTGAAATAAGAAACTTACAAATAAACTTGAATTGATGGTACTTTTTTGGTCAGTGCGGAAAAGGTTTCGCCATTCTGAATGGACAAGAATTCAGTTGTTGTTACTTTCATTACTTGAAATTCTGAAAGGCTTCGTTTTCTTGATAATAATTTCTCTTCTATCTCTTCCCAATCATATGTGTTTTCCTTCAGTCCTATTCTAATTTTGTCCCTTCTCAAGGCATCCGCTATATCAGATTCCTGTCCTGCCAGGGAAAAAGGCTTAAAGATGATGACTTTGTCACTGAGGTTATCTGGGGAGTGATGGTAAGGCTTTACTGTCGGTTGTTCCTTAGTTAATGCGAAGTCACCTTCCTTTGCCGCATCCTCTTGTTTAGTCTGGGGCTGATGGTAAGGAGGTAAGGTCAATTCTTTGTTAGTTAAAGTGACGTCACCTTCCTTCACCGCACCCTCGTGTGTAGGCTGAGACTGATGATAAGGAGGTGAGCTCAATTGTTTCTCAGTTAAAGTGATGTCACCTTCCTTTGCCGCACCCTTGTGTTTAGGCTGAGACTGATGATAAGGAGGTGAGCTCAATTGTTTCCCAGTTAAAGTGAAGTCACCTTCCTTCGCCGCACCCTCGTGTGTATGCCGAGACTGATGATAAGGAGGTGAGCTCAATTGTTTCTCAGTTAAAGTGAAGTCACCTTCCTTCACCGCACCCTTGTGTGTAGGCTGAGACTGATGATAAGGAGGTGAACTCAATTGTTTCTCAGTTAAAGTGACGTCACCTTCCTTCGCCGCACCCTCGTGTGTATGCCGAGACTGATGATAAGGAGGTGAGCTCAATTGTTTCCCAGTTAAAGTGAAGTCACCTTCCTTCGCCGCACCCTTGTGTGTAGGCTGAAACTGATGATAAGGAGGTGAGCTCAATTGTTTCTCAGTTAAAGTGACGTCACCTTCCTTCGCTGCACCCTCGTGTGTATGCCGAGACTGATGATAAGGAGGTGAGCTCAATTGTTTCTCAGTTAAAGTGAAGTCACCTTCCTTTGCCGCACCCTTGTGTGTAGGCTGAGACTGATGATAAGGAGGTGAGCTCAATTGTTTCTCAGTTAAAGTGACGTCACCTTCCTTCGCCGCATCCTCGTGTGTATGCCGAGACTGATGATAAGGAGGTGAGCTCAATTGTTTCTCAGTTAAAGTGAAGTCACCTTCCTTCGCCGCACCCTTGTGTGTAGGCTGAGACTGATGATAAGGAGGTGAGCTCAATTGTTTCTCAGTTAAAGTGAAGTCACCTTCCTTCACCGCATCCTTGTGTGTAGGCTGAGGCTGATGATAAGGAAGTGAGCTCAGTTGTTTCTCAGTTAAAGTGAAGTCACCTTCCTTTGCCGTACCCTCGTGTGTAGGCTGAGACTGATGATAAGGAGGTGAGCTCAACTGTTTTTCAGTTAAAGTGACGTCACCTCCCTTCAACGCACCCTTGTTTGTAGGCAGGGACTGATGATAAAGAGGCACGTTAAACTGTTTTTTAGTTAAAATGACGTTATCTTTCTTCATCTCGCCCTCGAGATCTAGAAGTGCCCTTATTTTCTTGCTCAGTGTAGAAAGTGTTGCGCCATTTCGAATGGAATGGAATTCCGTTGCTGTAACTTGTATTACTTGAAATTCTGACAGGTACCTTTTTCTTGACAATAATTTCTCTTTTATCTCCTCCCAGCCATATGTGCTTTCCTTCAATACTATTTTGATTCTGTCTTTTTTCAAAACATCTGCTATATCAAATTCCTGTCCTGACAGGGAATAAAAATTGAAGATAATGACTTTGTCACTGAGGTTATCTGGGCAAGGTGCTGTCAGCTGTTCCTTAGTTAGGGCGACATCACCTTCCTTTACCGTATCCTCTTGTTTAGTCTCGGACTGATGACAAGAAGGCGAGCTAAATTGTTTCTCAGTTAAAGAGACGTCACCTCCCTTAGCCGCACGCTCGTGTGTAGGATGGGACTGACGAAAAGAAGGTACGCTCAATTGTTTCTCAGTTAAAGTGACGTCACCTCTCTTAGCCGCACCCTCGTTGGTAGGCTGGGACTGATGACAAGAAGGCAAGCTAAATTGTTTCTCAGCTAAAGAGACGTCACCTCCCTTAGCAGCACCCTCGTGTGTAGGCAGACTATCATCAACCAATAATGAATTTGTAACAATCCCTCTTTTCTGATTTTTTGCTAAGCCTTTAATGCTCCGGTTTTTCTCGGAAAGTTTTTTCTCCAGAAGTGCAATTTGTTCGTCTTTGTTTTGGAACTTGCCACCATTCTTACGGCTACGGGTTCTCTTCTTAATAAAATGAACTAAGATTATACCCAAGCATGATGCCATCGTTATGACGAGGATAGAAAGTACTATGACAAATTCAGTGAAGAAATCTTTCTTATCCTCAGTATTTTCAACGACAAATAATCTTCCATTGCTGGTTTTCCCTGTATGGGGTGCTCTAAAGTTCCCAGAAATGTTCTCAAGCATTAAAGTAGCGTTGGGATAAATCCAAAAGCTGTCGGCCGACACATTTTGAAGCGAACAGTTCTCTAATTTCGCGAGTCCATGTTGAACCACTAAGCCTCCAGGAGAGATAAACTCTATTTTTGTGGATTTCATACTGAATTCAGATCCATTAAGGGCAAGCTTCTGCAAGATGCCGATGGAAGACCCATCCACTGTCAACGATGCTACCTTTATCGAAGGTTCAGATACGTTGAGTACTTCTATATGTGAATTTAAAATGTTCGCCTTTGTGAGAGAGTAAACTGTCGTCAGGGATAGCAAGGTACAGTTTTCTAGGTCAATTTCTTCCGCGTTCCGTGGAATCTTGCTAAGAAGAGTATCTTTGGCTGTGAGTTTTATCGTTTGATTACACAAGTCTAGCTCCGTCTCTTCTATTTCGACTTTTCCAATGTTGTTCAGAGCTAAGTTGGTACAAATCGGTAGATTCAGATGAAGCTCAGCTATGTTATATACGTAAATGATGCCGACCGTTTCGTTCGTATGTCCAAGGTAAATGGTGTTCTGTAACGGCAAGAAAAAAAAGAATGTTGAATTATTACATATTTTTATACACCCTGTGCATTACGTGGCATATTTAACCAAATGACCTGATTCTCTTAAAATAACGTAAGTGCAGAGAAATATGCGTGATTATCTTTCCCATTCATCCCACATAACGCTAGTAAAAGAAGAGACTCTCATGAATATCCTACTAAGCGGCTCTAATGCCGTTTTGTTGTGCCCTTGACAGACACTCATCTGCATCACTGAGCTTTTCCCTATTGTTATTTTCCTCACTTCAATGGAATGATATGCCTTCACTTTTTCAAATAGTTTTACCTCACGCCAATGAATACTCAAGGATTTGGTGAGACGCGTAAAAGTGTCTAACACAACCTTGCACTTTTAATTTCCTTATGCCTTGGAAATGTACAACGATACATGTCCCTAAATATCTTTTCAAACCTATTACTTCCATTTTCTAATATCTAATATTAATACCAATCGCTACTGGTTTCATAGTTTCTCGTTCTTGTATAAAAAAGTCACGTCATCTCTAAAATTATCAGTCTTATAATTCTCTGCTAGTTATTACCACAGTAGCAACGTGAGGTCTTCCATTAATTACCCCTGTACATCTAAGTTATATCTGTGAAATGTACGTCTGTTTAACGTGATCACAAAGAGGACCTCTTAAACTACTTTAAAGGCATCGATTTTACATTTGTATCGTTTTAAAAGTACACTAATTTCACATAAAAATAGAACGTACTTTGAAATAAATCTATGCTCTCTCCCTCTCTCTCTCTCTCGTACTCCATGGGATAAACAAATTTCATTTTGCATTTGTTCGTACAGGACTTTTATGCGAATCATGTTTCAGTATATAAAAAAGCATTAACACAACTATATCTTTTAGAAGGAGGCACTGTAAAGAAAAAAATTTTAAGCGAGAACCTATGAATTTATATATGGGGTGCCAGATTAGCTCTGTACAGTCAGATACTTAGCACTGGAAAACTTGCATATGAGTTGTCATATACTTATCTATGTGTACTTTATGCAAACAAAGCGGAGACTCAGTTAAAGTTTGTGTTTTATTCATTATCGTTGCAAAGTTCTCCAATCAGCTGGTAAGCTACAGGAAGTGCAAAGGAGAAATAAAGCATTTATGAATATCGCATATTTCATGATGGGTGCAAACAGAACTTGGAGAAATGAGGCGATGCCTGAGGAATATCAGTTATAGAAGGTGACAGAAAATATTGGGGTGATTAAAGAGAAATTTGTCTTTTAGTCGTTATAAGACTGTGGCACAAATTGCTATCTCATAAAACGAAATGGTGTGCGAGAATATGGCTCAAAATTATCCGCACAGTTATAGCATCTCCGGGTAAACATTAGCTTAAATTTTGATGGCAAGAAAAATAGGGGAAAAATAATATATAGGTTTTAAACTAGCTTAAGAGTGTACAGTGACAAATGAACTAAGAATCTTGTGTATTCATGGCAAACTAAAATGACCAACTGTAGAAACATAAGAGGTAGGACAAATAAATTTAGTTAGAGTCTGACAACGGGTTAGAGCAAATATGTATATTGTGGACAGTAACAGCGGTTCCACAGGATATTTCATTCATCTAGGTATAACATTTAAATAGACTGGCATAGCCTCATGATGTGGACTAGTGTTGTGATGGCCTACTTTTCAAAGAAGCTGCGGAAGTTTACTTGGAAATCAAATAAAGTGAAGGTCCTGAGGTTTGATAGCCTACCGAGGAACAGCAGGTGAAGAAATACTGAAATTGAAGGTAGAGGGAAAGGCTATAGCAAGGATAACAGAAGATGCACAGTATAGTTGGGCAATGGTTAAACTTTTGGCTCTATATTTCTATCAACAAACGTTAAGTGAAAAGTATAATTATATTTCCATCGTAGACAATTTTACATCAAAGATTGTGGAACTGTGATCCGTGCAAATTGACAAAGGATTTGGTGAGGAGGCTGGAGGCATTTGAATAAGAAATTCTAAGGAGATTATGTGAGCCAGTGAATCAATACAAAGTTGTTATGGCCAGTTGAGAGAACAGTTGAAGGAAGGCTAGTTAGCAAAGTCCCGAGAGGATAACTAACAGGAGAAAGTATCAAGAAAGTATTAACGTGGTTAGACATCACCACAAAGATTTGGAAGGCAAAGTTTAAAGCAACTAGTTTGAGGGAAAGAGTGGAAAGGCTGGGGTAAACGTAAGATTATCCATCCTCTAAGATGGCAGCGTGATTCTACCGGAATAAAGGTGTGCTCACCACTAAATAATAATCAGTACAAAGGGCTCGCAATGTCTGCTCTTTAAAAGAGGGCCTTCCAGAAAATCACAGGTCATAAGATTACTTGCATATTTCTTCTTCTCATTACGCATGTACTCTCACTCTAAATTATGCCAAACTTTCCCCTTGAATAACATGGCATAAGTCCTTGCTTACTATAGTACTAGTAAAATCCTGGCAAACATTTTGTACCTTGATGTTCTTAATATATTGCGTTTTCCAGATGATTTTCTTGGCACATGCACAACTATGAACATTAATGAACTGTTTGTTGATATTTATAGAATAACTTTTTTGCTTCCCAGTTCACCCAGTAAAGATACCTTTAGAGTTTAGATAATCTTCGTTCCGGTTTTTGGGTTAAAGGGCAGTAAGCTAAGCGGGCAAAACAAGAGAGAGAGAGAGAGAGAGAGAGAGAGAGAGAGAGAGAGAGAGAGAGAGAGAGAGAGAATTTTCCATTGATCAGGAATTCGGGTGGCTTAGGTGTGCATGTTTTAGAGCAGAATCAGATTTTCACATGATTTCGAGTATACATACAATTATTTATCGCCAAGGTCTCCGAAAAATTCTAAGGAAAGCTGTTGTTACCAATTCTTATTTGGTAGAAAATTTGTATTTTTACACTAATCTGAAATTTCAGCATTTATAGGAATTTATATGGAATTCGAGATTTCAGTTTCACCAACAGCAGATTGGTTGATCGATTTATGGTGACTCTAAAACTGGTATCACAACATCTAGGTTATGAACTCCGACCGATAGCAGATTAAAAATTTTGTAGAGTTCAGTGAATTCTAAATATTTATCTTTCCAGCAAAATGACGGTCAGAGAAATGTTAACCTACCAGAGTAATCTGGAATTCTTATTAACTAAATAGCTATCAGTTACATTCTTACCACGAAGCAGTAAATGATCACAAGCATAACATTACCACCGTCACAAAAAAGAAACTTTTCTTGTATTACTTACAATACTGGAGTCCTGAAAATCACAGAAAAGTGAATCCATCCTGCGATCGCACTCCGGAAGTGACGTGTCGATCATCGGAACTTTCGTTTGAAGAGTCAGACCCAGGGCAAGAATGGAGAACCCAAATGCCGACCACGTTATTGAGTTCATCTCACACCTGAAAACGATAAAATTTATCAGAATTGGCAGTAATTAAATATTATTGCTTCATTGTTATTCAGAGATGACTTAAAAAGAGGAGGAGTAACATTTTTCATCACAGGAATTTAAAACAATCTACCAAAGCTAGTAATCAAGTTTTTAATCCCCTACTTGGTTATTTGGTGAGGGACACTAGTTTAAACGATAATTCTAACTAAATCATTCTTACTAGCAATACCAGAATGTCTCCTCATTTCAGTCATATGTTATATTTCATACAATCAATATGCATGAATATATATATATATATATATATATATATATATATATATATATATATATATATATATATATATATATATATATATATATATATATATATATATATATATATGCCTAAAAAATCACAGTATCAGTGTATAAGCGAATCCCACAGGAAAATGACAGGCAGAAGTTCAGTACCAGGCGCTTTCACGTTTATTAACGCATCATCTGGGCACAAATGAGACACAAATGAAAAGAAGATTACGAAATAAACAAAAAGAACAAGAACACCAGATGGTCAATCGTCAAAGGGTAATAAACAGAAAGGTACTCCAGGATAATCCGGGATCAAGCAGTCACAACTAAAACAATAGATCTAACTAGAAAAGAAACGGAAGTTTAGCCATGCAAAATCCAAATGCATGTATAAAACTGAATACCAGATGGTTAATTGCCAAGGGGTAATAAACAAAAAGGTAATCCAGGAAATTCCGGGATCACTCGGTCACAAACTAAAACCTTATACTTAACCATAATGAAATACGGAATCTTACCCATTCAAACTGTAGAAACATGTATAAAACTGATTACTAATTTTGCTTATATTTATCAACAACTTTTTAAATTATGAAGGCATCAAGTTTAAACAAACCAAGACTTAAATTTAGAACACTTTCATTATTTGGCCTGGTAAAACAAGATTCAAAGATATTCCTTTTACCTGTGTCGTTGCACAGGACCAAAGATCTTGCGTCACTCAAGTTAATAGGATGATCTAAATCTCTCATACGTATGAATAATGCATTCGATATTTGGCCAGTTCTCACAGAATATTGGTGTTGTTTGATTCGTTGTGAAAGTGATTTCCCAGTTTGTCCACAATATATTTTATCACACTTTTTAAAGGAATTTCATAGAAGCTGCTAGAAACATCTTTAGGAGAATTTTTATTACTAAACTCTTAATGTTAAAATTACTGAAAACATTTATGTTGAAAAGCTTTAAAATTCTCGGAATTTGTAA
Organism: Macrobrachium rosenbergii; assembly: GCF_040412425.1. Taxonomy (NCBI): domain Eukaryota; kingdom Metazoa; phylum Arthropoda; class Malacostraca; order Decapoda; family Palaemonidae; genus Macrobrachium; species Macrobrachium rosenbergii. The sequence continues at coordinate 16,449,775 of NC_089742.1, forward strand.
AATCATTTCATCATACGGCAATCTGAGAACATTATACCTGCTGAATTCAAGTTTGTAATTAGTTAAATAAAATGTTTTTCTGTCTCTTTTCCATGCTACATCTACAAAGGTACTTGGATATTTAAGTTTCAAAGCAATATTATAAATAGTTTTGGTCTCAGCATCAATGAACTGCGGGCTACAAACGCGCAAAACCCTTAAGAACATTCCAGAATTTAACATATTGTTGGTGATTGGAATAATAATGAACAAAAGAGACAATGTTAATTGATATTCGGAAAGGTGAAATTTCTATCATGTCTATGGACAGTTGCATCAAGAAAATCTAAATTACAATTTCTTTCTGCCTCTACAGTAAATTTTATACAGGCAAATAAATTATTTAGCTAAACCAGAAATTCCTGGAGATTTTCGTGAACTGGCCAGATACAGAAAATGTCATCCACATACCTAAACCATATAATTTTTCGGGGCAAAATTCTTAGTAAGGATTTTGTCTCAAAAAATTCCATGTAAATATTGGTAAGGACAGGAGATAAGAGATTACCCATAGCCATGACAAACTTTTGTACAAAAAATCCCCCATTAAAAGAAAATTTACTATCTTCGATGCATAACCTTATAAGATTAGTGAGGTTTGCTACAGTTAGAGGAATATCATAACTTTCTAATTCTTCCTCTAAAATTTCAAGTAAATCATCTACAGGCACTTTTGTAAATAAAGAGACAACGTCAAAACTAACCATAGTAAAATCAAGAATCGGATGCTGGATTATTGCTATGGTAAATTAAGAAGGTGATGCAACCGTCTTGAAAGGAAGCTTCAATTCAAGCTGAAGAACCTTATTGATGAATGCGACTGGACTAAACATGCCACGTGATCTTTATGGTTAATTTTTCTAAATGGCCTGTAAAAATTCTTACACCTTTGATAGGACACATTTCTAATACGAATGTAAAAAATAATGTCAACTTTATAAACAAATTGAATAGTCTGAATTAGAAATTTAATTTTACTTTGGTTAGTTTTGATGTTGTCTCTTTATTTACAAAAGTGCCTGTAGATGATTTTTGAATTTTTAGAGGAAGAATGAGAAAGTTATGATATTCCTTTAACTGTAACAAACCTCACTAATCTCATAAGGTTATATATCAAAGATAGTAACTTTTCTTTTAATGGGGGATTTTTTGTACACAAATTTGGCATTTATGGGTAATCCCTTGTCTCCTGTACTTAGTAATATTTACATGGAATTTTTTTAGACAAAATTCTTACCAAGAATTTGGCCCCGAAAAGTTATATATGGTTTAGGTATGTGGATGCTATTTCCTGTCTCTGGCCAGTTCACGAAAATCTCCAGGAATTTGTGATTAAGCTAATTAATTTAGTCCCCTCTATAAAATTTACTTTAGAGGAAGAAAGAAATTGTAATTTGAATTTTCTTTATGTAACTGTCCATACACATGATAGAAATTTCACCTTTTCAGTCTTTCGAAAATCAACTAACATTGTCTCATTAGTTCATTATTATTCCAATCACCATCAAAATGTTAAGTTCCCTGTCTTTTCTGGAATTTTCTTAAGGGCTTTGCTTGTTTGTAGCCCGCAGTTCATTGATGCTGAGACCAAAACTATTTATGATATTGCTTTAAAACTTTAATATCCAAGGACCTTTGTAGATGTAGCACGGAAAAGAGCCAGGAAAACATTTTACTTAACTAATTACAAACTTGAATTCAGCAAGCATAATATTCTCAAATTGCCATATGATGAAAGGTTTTCTACAAATTCCTAGAATTTAAAGCTTTTCAACATAAATGTTGTTTTCAGTAATTTTAACGTTAAGAGTTTAGTAATAAAAAATTCTTCTAAAGATGTTTCGGGCAGCATCTATGAAATTCCTTGTAAAAAGTGTTATATAATATATATATATTGGACAAACTGGGTAATCACTTTCACAACGAATCAAACAGCACCAATATTCTGCGAGAACTGACCAAATATCGAATGCATTATTCGTAAATATGAGAGATTTAGATCATCCTATTAACTTGAGTGACGCAAAATCTTTGGTCCCGTGCAACGACACAGTTAAAAGGAATATCATTGAATCTTGTTTTATCAAGTCAAATAATGAAAGTGTTCTAAATTTAAGTCTTGGTTTGTTTAAACTTGATGCCTTCATAATTAAAAAAAGTTGTTGATAAATATAAGCAAAATTAGTATTCAGTTTTATAAATGTTTCTGCAATTTGAATTGGTAAGATTCCGTATCTCTTATGGTTAAGTATATGGTTTTAGTTTGTGACCGAGTGATCCCGTATTTTCCTGGATTACCTTTTTGTTTATTACCCCTTGGCAGTCAACCATCTGGTATTCAATTTTATACATGCTTTTGGATTTTGCATGGCTACCTTTTGGATTTTGTATGGCTAAACTTCCGTTTCTCTTCTAGTTAGGTCTATGATTTTAGTTGTGACAGCTTGATCCCGGACTATCCTGGATCATCTTTCTGTTTATTACCCTTTGACAATTGACCATCTGGTATTCTTGTTCTCTTTGTTTACTTTGTAACCTTTTCATCTGTGTCTCATTTGTGCCCAGACGATGCGTTAATAAACGTGAAAGCGCTTGGTACCAAACTCCTGCCTGTCATTTTCCTGTGGATTCTTTATATATATATATATATATATATATATATATATATATATATATATATATATATATATATATATATATATATATATATATATATATATATATATATATATATATATTAATATATACAGTATATATGTATATATATTATATATATACAGTATATATATATGTATATATATATATATATATATATATATATATATATATATATATATATATATATATATATATATATATACATATACATACATGATTATTATCACTTTTGTACATGATTCATTTATCACACATTACCACAGGTGAAAAATAAGAAACGGGGTGTAGGTCCTGACCGGTTTCGACTTTATTTCCAAGCCATTGACGAAGGACTGATAAAGAGTATGAGAAGTCACAAATATATATACTACAAGAACAGTACTGACGAACATACACAACCGTTAGAGACTACATATCCCCACTCAGGCCGGTGTCGAGGTAGGAGTGGCCTTTAAAACTCATTTGGCTAAAAATCACAATATACTCTCAGGGGACATTGCTGGTAAACAAACCATACTCCACCTCAGATCCACACCTGACAGGTGTCACGGAGGCGGAGTTTGGAAACTCATCAACATTACTACCCTCGTACTGTGTTTACAAATATGATAATCCTATTTTCATACATCTCTGCTGCCTACCTTAAAGTTTAAACAATTTACAAATTTCTTTTGATATTAAAGGATCAAGTTTATACATCCCTTGACTGATATTCATATTATGGTTGTAACTTTCTTTTATAAAGCTAGATTCAATGATATTCCTTTCCAGTGCATTATTAGAATATACAATCCTTTTAAAGGCCACTCCTACCTCGACACCAGCTTGAATGGGGATATATAGTCTCTAACGGTTGTGTATGTTCGTCAGTACTGTTCTTGTAGTATGTATATTTGTGACTTCTCATACTCTGTATCAGTCCTTCGTCAATGGCTTTGAAATATGTGTGATATATATATATATATATATATATATATATATATATATATATATATATATATATATATATATATATATATATATATATATATATATATATATATCATTAATCATGCCGAGAGCATTATTCATCTTGAACCGACAAGAGATATTTTGGTAACAAAAGGCACATTATACATCATATCTTTATCTAATCAGTTTCCTGTGATAGCAGACTGTTTGGAGTGGCACTTGTTCCTCTCCATCTTAGGTTTATTTCTACAACAATGTGCTCTGTTATATGAACGTATGTAGCGCATAAACCCTCGGTACATGTAAACCTCAGTCTTGTATAACTCCATTCTGCCTTATCTGTTTATGTATTTAGAAACAATAGTATGTGTTGTACATAGCTGTAATCGTTTTTCTAACTTGATCTTATCTAACTGAAGGCTTAAATCTATGTGTTAAAACGCTCCGCCGGCTGTAGGTATCGTACTTGTTTGTTTCTTGATTTATGTGCGCTATGAAGAGTCTGTTATGTATACGTTAGTACTATATATCATGAAATAACACACCGATTACCCACTTCTGCACAAACCTGCTCAATGACAAGAAAAAAAATATAGGTTGGAATGTAAGTTGCCGTGACAATTCGCTCATGCCAGGTTAACTTTCTTTCCTGAAATAATGGACAAGATAAAAGGGGTAATGTAACCCTATGTATTACTCATCGAACTGTTAAAATTTACAAGCATTTATTTTTTATTTTATGAATTTTACGACCTATGTCTGCTTGGCATGAATAGCTGAAAAAATTAATAAAAATTTATCTTCTTTGTTTCTTATCTCATCTTTTGCTGGGTTTCTAATTCTACAGTATATCTTACTTATAGTGCATATTCATAGTTTCTGAAGACAAGTTAATGTCAGTCTTCGAAAAGACATCCACGGAGATAAAATGATTTAATTTTTTGTTTCAGAATGTCGAACGTATTCTTCAAGGAATTTCTGTAGTCGTCATTATTGTTTAAAAATACTGCACGGAATAGGATGTATCTTAAGTATATCTGCAATTTCCTCAACGATTTCTTTAAAGAAACTGAGTTAAGACACTGCACTAGGAAAATTAAGTATATTTCAAAATGGTCGAATATCTTTACCAGAATTACTTCGCTTCATTTTCTAAGATTCAGGACGCCATTATCAGGTAAATTTCAGACAATTGATCTTTTTATAAATGAAAGAGGCCCATTGCGGGACGTGTTGGTACACCACATCGTTTGTACTTTTGAATAGCATCGTCAGAAGCTTATGCATACTATGGGGGAGATTATTATGTGTCATTCAGGCGTACTAGAATTTCTACACAGACACAAGTTCATATATAAAGTCAATAACATTTTCACGAATTTATGTAGATACATCTCAAGTGGTCCACGACAATTCAGACGAGCTGCATATGAAGCAGCTCCAAATTTATGATATCCATTAACGGCACTAACAATATCTGGGTCCTTTTCAGTGGTAAAACTTCTAATTACAATGGATGTCACAAGCTGGGAATCGCTGATAACAAACAGGTAGGGTTAAGTACTTACAAGGTAGGCTTGATTTCAATAAAGGCCGATTAGATCCTTTAGTGCACTTGCTAAAATATGGGGCAAATAAACTTAAAGCATTTGATAGGATAGTTTACGTGAAGTCCTGTACAGATCAGTACTTGGCAGCATATCTTATCATATCTATAGCATTCATTATCTAAATCTCTAGATAAGAACAAAGAATTGGTAAATAACAGGATAATGGAAATAAAAGTTTTAACAAAATTTCTCGCCAAGAAGAGCAATATCTCAACCTAACTGGATCGTATAGCATGAATTATCTATGCTTCTAAATTTTTATGCTTCAAAATATTTCGTCGACGAAAGTGACGATTATTTCGACGGCCTGTCCTACTGAACTCTCTATCCTAATTAATGTTATCTGAAAAGGAGAAGCGTGTTACCATTCACTTGCTCTTATGATCCTTTTTGTACCCTTTCTTTCTCCACAGGTGTTATGCACGAAAGAAACATTTGGGATTATCTTTATTTTATTTCCAAATCTTCCAATTATAGACGAACACTTACATTTAAGGATCCTTATTGCTTATTTTTGTTTGAATATTTGGTCTTAGAATGATTTCAGTACCTGCTTGTTTAGCAATATAACACAAATGTAATTTCATATATTAAACGTCTCGCCTCACTGCTGATCAAAAACATATGCCGAGTGACTCTACCCAGGGCAGAAGGCCGAAGTAACAATTCATGTAATCCTTAATAGTGGCAAACAAGATATTCCTTTTGTGCTTAGATTCCGTAAAGGGAAGTTCGGTGAGATGCAACGAAGCGTCCTTGGGAAACTTACATTAAATATCCCAATAAGAAAAATAACGAGAAGGAAACCCTTTCTGTTGGAGAAACCACGCATTCGTGTATATATGCTATTTGGGCATATTTTCTCTTTTATGCAGTTTCTGTTGAAGTCAATGGCATTATTTGTAGACACTGTCTTTTAATTAGACTTTGAATCACCTTATACTTCCTGTTCTTCTCTTCAGGAATAAGGAGAAATGAATCCCATTTCTTTCCATTTCCTTCTTATAGTCGACGGACCATTTCCTTGCAGAGCGTCGGCGTCCCCTGGAATGAACTACAACTTAACATATACAGTTTTACTTAAAACATGTGGGCTTAACAACTACACCGACAATGTGAAACATGACGTCATTAGGGTAATGAATTTCTATCGCTCGTTGAGTCTTATCATCTTGCTGGTGGTCTGTGCAGCAGTAAGGGTATTTCTGGTGCTCTGTAAGAGATGCCCCATGCCACGGCGTGTAACAAAGGGCATGGGCAAATGGCTATAGTCCCATCTCTGGCTAGCAGTCTTGACTGGCTCCATTGTTGGTAGTTTCTGTCATGTTCAAGAGTGTTTTTTCGCTCGTTTCTCCTTTCAGATTCTTATTTTTAAGAAGGGAGGATGACGTCCATGTTCCTTTGTATGTTCACTGCAGTTCTTTATTGATTTATAGATACGGTAACCGTTATTTGCCATCCCTGGAACTGGTCTTCTCTATGCACGTTCTCTGTGCCTTCTAATAGTTCTTCCAGTGTAGGTTGACAATCGTGGACATCTAAGTAATGTTGGAATATCTCCCTTGGTTAGGGTGGGCTTGCAATCACCTGCATAGGGCAGCAGTGGTGTGACGTATGTAGCAATTAGTGAGGGCTAGACATCTCTTCAGTACAGTTTATATACTACACTGGTCGTCTTCCACATTTTTACACAGGACCAGTGTTATTCCGTATTATGAGGTTGCTGACTGAAGGAACATGTCAAGCCCTCAACGATTGCTACATACATTGCACCACTACTACTCTATGCAGGCAATTGCAAGCCCACCATAACCAAGGGGTAATATTTCAACAATAGGTAGATGTTCACGTTTGTAAACCTACACTAGAAGAATTATGAGAAGGTGCAGGGATTGTGCTTAAAGACTGGTTTCAAAGTTTGCAAATAGCGGAAGCCATAAGCATAAATTAACAAAGGCCTGCATTGAACATACAAAGGAGCACAGACTTCATCCTCCCTTCTTTATGGAAATCACAAGACATCTGTGAGAATCCAAAGGGAGAAATGAGCAACAATACACTCCTGAACAAGAGAGAAACCACCAACAACAGAACAAATCAAGATTATCATTCAGGAACAGGAATCACACCCTCACCCATGCCTTTTATTACATGCAGTGGCATAGGGCATATCATACAGAGAACCAGAAATGCCCTTGCTGCTTCACAGACCAGCAGCAAGAGGATGAGAACCACGGACCAATAGATATTTATCTTCCCAGTGATGTCAGATTTCACACTGTAAGCATAACTATCAAGTCTGCAAATCATAATAAAAACTGTGTAGGTCAAATTGTGATTTAGCAGCTCGTAGAAGAAAATGTACACGGTGTGGACTCTAAATCAACATAAACAAGAAGAAAGCCATGGCAATACAGTATGGCCAAACTTCACCCAACCTTCTGCTCAAAGGAGACCCTATAGAATAAGTGAGCAGCTACTCATATCTGGGAATTTGTATTGCTAACGCACTATCTCCCGAGAAGGATATGCAGCTACTCAAGGTCAAAACAAGAATTAGACTCAATGCATTAAACAGGATCACAACTCTGTAATGAGCAGCCATAAATCACTTACAAAGAAGGTATACGAGGTAGCGAGTAAGAGGCAGAGTCAAGGTGTACTCTAATTTATTGACACAAAATCCCTGACAGGTCAAGAACTCTTGCGAACGGAAATGTAGCATTTGACATTAAGGAAAAACAAGGTGACATCTATATACAGTCAGATGGGTTTTCTCACACCTGAAAAATAGTGAATAATTAGGAAGAGATTTCAAATATATATGGTTGGAAAGCCTATGGCGTCTGACATATGTTAGTATTTACAGTCCTATAATGACATAAAGTAGCATCTGAAAAGTGCGTAAAAGATTGCTTGAATCAGGATCACTGGACCTGTGTTTCTTGGGAGTGCTTGGTGCATCACGTAGATTTCTGTTTTGAAGTGGAGATGCTCTGAGGGTCCAAGCAACTGATTGGGACCTCACAAAGGTACTACATACAAATTATCAGGGCACAAGCAGAATTCACAGAGCCAGTCCTGACTAGTCTTAGGAAGGATCAGCAGCAAAACTGGAGGACATCTAAAGCAATGCCATGAGACTGATGCTAGGGCCCCAATGTAGAGAAGAATATATCTCCTGAGGGTGGAGATACAGCTACAATCTCTTACCCAAAGGATATGCCAAAGAAATGATGCTATACCTTGCAAAACCATCAAAAGCGTCAGCGAAGGAATGCTTAAGGACAAAATGTGTGCAGGCATAAATCTGCATGAGGTATTAAACCCTACGAAAATGCTTGCCAGCAGCCTACACCTAGGCCTGAGATAACTGAACATGCAGCACACAGTTAAGACCATGAAAAAGTATGTCCCACCTCAGGGATACTAAGAGTCAGTATCCCGTGTCAAAGACCCAATCCAGTACAACTTTATGGTGCTACCTGCAAGCAAAGCACTATGCAAAGCTTCATAGATGATGAAATCACATACCACACTAATGGATCAGTCAACCTACAAATACCATCAATGGCAGTGGAAATGTTTGCCCAAAACTTCAAAGCAAGCTGGAGGTTATCCAGTAATGCTTCAATTCTATGGACATCAGAATTGCTTCATATTGTTGCATTTGATTCTTAGGTTTTGTAGTAATAAGTGCATCTGAAAAGTGTGAAGAATTCGAGAAGCTAAGAGAGCATTGTGGTTATTACTGATATATACATACATACATATATATATATATATATATATATATATATACACACACACACACACACACACACACACACACACACACACATATATATATATATATATATATATATATATATATATATATATATATATATATATATATATATATATATATATATATATATATATATATATATATATATATATATATATATATACATATATATATATATATATATATATATATATATATATATATATATATATATATATATATATATATATATATATATATATATATATATATATATATATATATATATATATATATATATATATTATAATGTGTTATAATATATATAACCATTCTACAAATATGATGTGTCTGTGAAATTTTTTATGTTTTGCTTACAGATTCGTAATTTGTTATGAAATATGATGATATAATTTTCAGCTGTTTCATATGTTTTGAGGTGACTTTGTAATGTATAATCATTCTAGTTTATAACACGCTGTGTTCGTGGAAATTTAAGTGTTGTAGAGAGAGATATTTTTGAACCATTATCAGATCGCCACATCCTGTATTGACACAGATGGTTGGGGTGAAGGAAGAAAGGCAAGGGCCACTTTGCTTATCTCGATGATTTGACAGGCCTCTGCCAGAATGCTTTGTTATATGTTTATCATGTGCGTCTGTTCCATAGTTATTAGCTTTGCTATGCCTATTATATTTTCCATTATCTGAGTAGAAAGAATGAGGAAGTGAGAGAGATGAAGTTGACACGTTGACAGCCGACCCAGGATTTGGTCCAAAATACTTTTTCTGCTTAACCAAGGACAGGAAATGTCAATCATACAGATAAGAGCTCTGGCTTATTTTCTTCTGAGCCTTAGAATTCTCTGTGTGTATTCTTTGTGTATTCTATAGAATAGGAATAAGGTGTCCTGTGTATTCCCTATGTGTATTCTTTGAGTATTCTGGGAGGGCTTGAAGATAAAAGAGGAGTACTGAATGAAAAACAGTTAGTTAGGCAAAAGGGGTTACTGGCATAAAGTTCTCTCTCTCTCTCTCTCACTCTCTCTCTCTCTCTGCTTATAATAGGATATAAATTTGGGTCACCCTCCCACTAATGTTAGTAATTTTGTGAGTTACTTAAGATATTGGTATTTTACAAGCATTGAAAAAGTTTATAACAGTATACCACTTGTAAAAGGTAATGTGATGTTTACTGGTTTTATATTATGTTAAGAGTTAAAGTGATGTTCTAGGTGAAAGAGAATTATTATTTTGATAAGTGAGTTCTAATGTGTCTTGCTGCTAACTGTATCTTACTAAGTGCATATAATTGTGACTTGGCAGTGTTGTCTTTGAGAAAGTCTTAGAAAGACGTGAGTTAAGCCTTTTTCTTTTTTAAGTGAAGGTAATCTTTTGAAAGATTGATATAATCTTTGATTATATTTGTCTTAGTGAAATGGCTGTTGGTATATTTCCATTTTTGGATATTTCATTCTTATATGTCTGTGTTATCATATTGCTCCAATTTTATAATTAAACAGTGTTTTCCAAAGTTTGTGTTGGTGATTACTTAGCATTTTGTTAGTGCATACTTATTATTGAGATTTCAGTGAATACCTGTATTGACTCCCATTTATTAATGTTTTAGTGAACACCTGTGTTGGATTTAATTAATCAGGTATATATTTAAAACTTGAGTGTAAGTTAATGGTTTGAATTTTACTTAACCAAATTGCTTTCTTGATAAATTAAAGTTTCTGTGAATTAATCTTGATTAAGAAATGCTAAAATCTTACACTGTTGTCAAGTAATAGTAAATCTTTTTGAGACTGTGAAATCAGCTTTAACTTTTGTACTTGAAATAAATTTGTCTGTTTAAAGTTTTAAAAGCACAGTGTTTCCTTTTGACCATCAGTGATTAGAGAAATTAATGAATGTGTACAAGGTAAGTGATTTATCTGTCTAGTTCTCCTTTATCAAAGTGAAATAGAACCAAGGAAACCATTATAGTGTTTGTTGAAGTGATGCCCATTTTCCACTAGTCTGTTTATAGCTTATTAGTTGTTACCTCATCCTTAACTTGATAAAGTTACATTGATTTTTCAAGTGACAAGCAAGTTTTAAGGGATCACTGTACCTTTAGAGTATTCAGTCTTAATATTTTTATTATGAGGTTTCAAGGGTCTGGCTGAAATGAGGTAACTTTTGGTCTTATTGATTGTGTAAAAACCAGGTACTTGATCACCTAGTGACAAAATATTTGGTGGCCAGACCTGGGAGAGAATGGGATTGAACGGATAGGATGGGATTGAATGGGATTGAACCCCGGACCGAACCGTGATAAAATATTTGATGTCCAGACCTGGGAGAATTAGATAAAATATTTGGTGCCCAGCGTCCGGGAAGAACAAAATAGAATATCACTCCAGTTTATAGTTTATACTGGTGGTGTTAGGAATATATTTTCGTAGGAGGGTAAACATATAATTGTTTTGTAGTGTATTGTAAACTACTTAATTGAGTAAACTAGAGAAAATGGCTCTGTTTGAAGTTCAGGAATTTTTGAGCGCTACAACCATTAGAAAGTTATCCGAATCTCACTTGACTAAGGCGCAGTGGACTCTCATAGCAGTGACATGTGGGGTTAATGTTACTTTTGATATGATTGAGGCACAAGTCAAGTGTGTCGCAATCCAAGCATTAATAAGCTCTGGTAAAGTAGATGGAGAGTTAAGAGAGTCATATGAATTGTTGAATGCAGCCGAGGTAGAATTTACAAATATGCTAAGGCAAGAGAACGGTGATGTAGAGGCAGAACTTAGATGTTTAGAAATAGAAGAAAATTGGGGTCGACTGAAGCTGCTAGAATCAGAATAAAAGTTACTTAGGTTGCAGATGCAGGCTGATAAAGAAAAAGAAGAAAGAGAGAGAACAAAACATGTAAGGGAGTTGGAGTTAATCAGAGCTCGATCCATACTACCTGTAAACCCATATAACTATACCCAAGGTAATGCAGACCCTGTGTTTGATGTAGTAAGAGTACAGAAGTTAATTCCAAGGTTTTTAGAAGAAGCTCCAGATGAGTTTTTTGATCACTTTGAAAAAATAGCTTCAGGTATGGTATGGCCAGAGGATAAATGGTCAGTCTTGTTACAGAGTGTTCTCATTGGTAAAGGAAGAAGTGCCTATTTAGCCTTATCAGCTGATCAGTGTAAAGAGTACAAGGTACTCAAACACAATGTGCTATAAGTTTACCAGATGACCCCTGAATATTACAATGAAAGATTCAGATCTTTGAGAAAGGATGACAAGATAACTTTCTTGGATTATGCCTACAAAGTAAGATGTTTTAAATGATGGTTGGAGGCGGCTAAAGTTAAGTCTATGGACGAACTTGAAGAACTAGTGGTCTTAGAGCAATATCTAAGAAGAATTCCTGAACATATAAGAGCTTATTTGAGAGAGAGAGAGGCGAAGAAACTTGATAAAGCTGCTACTCTGAGAGACGACTATAACATAATATCCAGCAAAAAGAATTATACTGCCAAGTACCAGAACCAACAATTCACAAGTTATAGGTCTCAGTTGAGTTTTAAGAACAGTACTGTGAGAAACCCCTCTAATAACTATACCAGTACAAAGCCAGGATATGCCCCACAGCAGTGGAATGTTAAACCCTCACCTTCTAGTCTGTTCTCAAGACAGATGCAGAAAACTAATGTTGTTTGCTACAGGTGTGGAAGAGTAGGACATTATAATCGGGATTGCTGCAAGGTACACCAGCAGGTTAAGCCAGAGGGACAGGTGATAAGGGGTAACCAGGTAAAGCCAACTATGAAGAACAGTGCGGGAAAAAATGAAGAGAGCCAAGCTGAGTGCTTAGCAACCAGTGGAAATGCAACTTCCAGTAGTGAGTGGCTTAACAGTGAGGAGGCTTTTAAGCCATATATCTATGAAGGTATGCTGACAACTTCCTCTTTGAGTGTACAGGTACCAGTGAAGATATTATGTGATACAGGAAGTAATCATAGTGTGGTAGTTCGTGGTGCTCACCCACAGTTGGAGAAGAATCTCACCGGAGCTTCAGTTATTTTAAAGGGTATAGGAGGAGAGGAAGTAACTCCTATATGCCGCTTGTATTTGTCATGTGAATTGGCGACAGGGAATGTTGATTTTGCTGTAAAGGACTCACTAGCTGTTGAAGGTGTGCATGTTTTACTGGGTAATGAAGTTGGTGGTGTTCCCTTCATTCCTTGTCCTATAGTGACAGACAAACCATTAAGGATTAGTCCTACGGTAGATTTAGAGAAGAAAACCCCCACCTGTTTCCAAGTTGTGTAACTACCAGGAGTATGAAGAGAACTGAGCATAGAAGTGAAGAAACTGAGGATTTACCTGCACCAGAAGGATCAAGTGAAGGATCTTTGAGCTTAGAAGAGCTATTCCAGGAAAGTGAAGTTTCCCCTAATGTTAGTAATGAAGAAATTTCCGAAGAAGAAGAGGATCCTAGTGTTATTATAGAGACTCCGAGTAGCCAAAGTGTTCCTAAAGACAGTAGTGAAACTACAGAAGCAGAGTTAGCAGATATTGAGAGTTCAACCCTTGAAGCTGGTCAAGTGACTAGAGAGAAGTTAATAGAACTGCAGAAGAGAGATACAATGTTGCCTGATCTGTTCTTCAGAGTTGTTGATCAAGAAGAGATGCAACAAACTTCTACCTGTTATTATCAAAACGAAGGATTCCTAATGCGGTGAATATCATCAAATTTTGTTTCCATATCCATTGAGGAAGCAAGTGGTAGCAATAGCGCACGAGTCTGGACATATGGGAATCAGGAAGACTGTTGAGAAGATTATGAAGTATTTTTTTGGCCTGGACTTCACAAGGATGTTAGCAAATTTTGCAATGAGTGTCATATATGCCAGATAGCTGGAAAACCAAATGAAACTATTCAAAAGCTCCCCTACAACTAATAGAAGTTAGAGGAGAACCATTTAGCAAGGTGATAATAGCTGTGGTGGGTCCACTTCCGAAAACGAAGAAAGGAAATGAATATCTATTGACGTTAATGTGTCCAGTAACAAGACATCCTGAGGCGATTCCTGTAAGAAGTATAAGTGCAAAGGTTATTGCTGAGAAGTTGGTGGAATTTTTCTCCAAGTTTGGAATTCCAGAAATTATACAAAGTGATAGAGGGACGAAGTTTACCTCAGAAATATTCCAGGATGTGATGAACTTGAAAAGTATGTTAACCAAGTACTGTAATGAGTCGGGAAGAGAATGGATGTTGGTTTACCTTTAATGTTATTTGAGGTTAGGAATGCTTATCAAGAAAGTATGGGATGTTCGCCAAACGAAATTATTTCCGGTCGAGACGTGAGACATCTTTGAAAATTCTTGCGGAGAACTGGGAAGAAAATCAAGAGGAAGCCAAGAAGAATATGTGAAGAACTTGAGGAAAAGGTTAAAAGAAATGAGAAAATTCTCTTTAGAAAATTTGAAGATAAGCCAAAAGAAAATGAAAAGATAGTATGATGCTAAGACAAAGCTAAGAGATTTTAGTGTTGGACAGCAAGTTCTAGTGTTTTTCCCAGTGAAAAGGTTTCCCCTTACAAATAAATTGCAAGGTCCTTATGGGATAACAGAAAAGTTAAGTGATCGAACTTATGGGATTGGAACTCTAGGGAGGAGAAAATGACAGAGGAAGATGCATGTAAATCTTTTGAAACCCTACTTCTCAGAGACTACAACTGAGGTTATGTCTACTGTATAACCCAAACAACTTCATCTACAGAGGATGATGATGGCTACGAGTTGGGAGCTGAAAACGAGATGAACAATTCTTCAATATTAGAAAATTTGGAAAACAAACTAAAACATCTAAGTGTTGAACGAAGCAAAGAATTAATTGAGATGATTCAAAATTTCCCTGAGATTTTTACAGACATTCCTAAGTGTACTGACTTGAGAAAGCATGAGATAAAGATCAGAGAAGATGCTAAGCAATTCAAGCAAAGAGCTTACCATGTATCACCCTTTCATCGAGATGTTTTGACAAAGGAAGTTGAATTTTTATTGCAGCACGGATTGGCAGAGCCCAGTTCAAGTCATTACAGTTCTCCTTGTGTGTTAGTGATGAAACCAGATGGCTCGTTTAGGATGTGTACTGATTATAGGAATATGAATTCCATCAGTGCACCTGATAATTATTCCTTTTCTCTTATTGAGCAATTACTTGATAATATTGGGCAAGCCAAGGTTGTTACTAAAGTAGTGAAAGAGTTATAAAGATTTGTGAATATGCCTAGAGTTTATCGCCTATTCTGTGCTAGGTTTTCAGCCATAATAATTCCCCTGATTGATTGTATAATCTTGTTGTGAAAAGAGAGAGAACATTTTTTGGAGGGAGCAATGTAATTATAGATTATTTATCCCTTTCCGAATCGTTGGATTCTAACCCAGGATAATTAATCTTCTGGGGGGAGGAATATTATAATGTTATAATATATTTGACCATTCTACAAATATGATACGTGTCTCTGAAATTTTTGATGTTTTGCTTACAGATTCGTCATTTGTTGTGAAATATGATGATATAATTTTCAGCTATTTCATATGTTTTGAGGTGACTTTGTAATGTATAATCATTCGTGTTTATAACACACTGTGTTCATGGAAATTTAAGTGCTGTAGAGAGAGATATTTTTGAACCATTATCAGATCGCCACATCCTATATTGACACAGGTGGTTGGGATGAAGGAAGAAAGGCAAGGGCCTCTTTGCTTATCTCGATGAGTTGACAGGCCTCTGCCAGAATGCTTTATTATATGTTTATCATGTGTTTCTGTTCCATAGTTATTAGCTTTGCTATGCTTCTTATATT
>NC_089742.1:16470667-16475667 GCF_040412425.1 Macrobrachium rosenbergii
TTTTTGGGTCTACTTTCTTTGGCATAGTAAACCCACCTCGCAATATCTTAGCTAGACAGACTTCGGTAGACAAAACCAAGATATAATTTAGTCAGGAAAGATAGGCCTTAGTTAGGATTAATACAATAACAAGTTCTATACAAATACCTGCATGGAAAAAACCATATAAAAGAATTTAAAATTTTACGCTAAAGTCTTGTGACGTCGCGTCGGCTCCTTTGAAGGTCAGATATAAAGCATCGCTAAGGAAGCCAAGACGACATATCTGCATTTTATTTAGAACCATGCCATTGTGCCCTTATCAAATCTGTGCTTAACATGTTCTCAAGCAGCAAAAAATTAGCTGATTGAAAATCTCTCTCACTCTCTCTCTCTCTCTCTCTCACTGTCTCTCTCTCTCTCTCTCTCTCTGTCTCTGTCTCTCTCTCTCTCTCTCTCTCTCTCTCTCTCTCTCTCTTCATTCAAGTAAGCTGTGAAGTGATAACCTTTCGAGTATACATGACCCGCTTCAAAGAAAGACGGGCCGTCACAGAAATTAAATTAATAAGTAAAAGAAATACCTCTGTCCCACAAGTAAGATGAGGGCAAGTAAGCTTTTACAGTGATAAATTGTCAGTCGACTGAGGCCTGGTACCCATACCGCAGTGAAACCACAGTTTTCACCCTCTGAAAGAAGAGCGGTTAGCACTGGGACCAGCCACTCAAGAGTACCTTAAAAAAAAAAAAAAATCACTTTATTCCACAGTGCCAATAATTTGCTGCACTGTCATCAATTGAATAGCTTACTTCTCTCTCTCTCTCTCTCTCTCTCTCTCTCTCTCTCTCTCTCTCTCTCTCTCTCTCTCTCTCTCTTTTACCTTCCCTTTCTCTCTCATTCAATTGTTACACTCTGCAGGGGGTGTAGAGTGCCTTTCCTCCTATATAGCCTAATTGGACTCCAGTAGAGGGTCCCTAGGAACACATTGGCACCATAGTGCCACCAAGCAAGCATACAGAAAATAAATAAAACCAAAACAAAAGGGAACACAGAAGAGTAAATTCTTCTGGAACCTAACCTGCACCAGTGCCTAGGGATACTGAGTGCCACCAGTGTGACCTGTACACGGCACACCCAACTACAGTGCCACCTTTTGAAAGGGTGCCACGTCACTGAAGAGACACTTCCTTGCTGCCCAAGTACACCCAGTCAACCCGGTTAGATGCCCTTCCCCACCAGAACCATGGCAGCAGAGAATTATAAAACCTTCCTGGGGCTGGGGACGGCGGCAGGTCTCACCGGCTCGGAACTTACCACCTGGGTCAAGGAGCAAGTGGACAACTTGGCCAAGTGGGAGAAGGAAGAAAGACTCGAGCAGAGGAAGTATGAAGAAGAACGGAGGAAGTATGAAGAAGAACGAAGGGCGTATGAAGCCGAACAGAGGCAACTAGAAGAGGAAAGAGAAGAAAGAAGAAGACAACATGAGTTATCCTTCAAAGTGAAAGAGCTCGAGCTTGAAAGAGCGAAAATGGAGAATGCTGAAGCTATGGCTAGACAGCAAGCCTCCAGCCCTACGCCTGCTGCATCAAACGCTCCAATTTCGAGCATCAATTCCCTAGTCCCCAAGTGGACTGAGGACGAGGCAGAAGCATGGCTGGAGGAGATTGAGGCTCTTTTCGATAACTACAGCACCACGGAGGTGGAGAGAGCCTTAATACTAGCCAAGCATATGGAGGGAAAAGCCAAGGCAGTGCTTCGCTCACTGGAGAAGAGCCAGAGAGGCAACATGGCGGAAGTTCGTAGAGTCATTACCAAGGCCTACAAAATAACCCCAGAAAAATGGAGACAGTGGTTCCGAGGTCTTGCCAAGGAAGTCGGCTGGTCTTGGACGGAATGGGCGTGTCACAAAACCCAGTCCGGTACATGCTGGTTCGACTCCTTGGCCTGCACAACGTTTGAGGATCTTTTCAATCGGACCATGCTAGAAGACCTTTACCAATGTGTGCCTGGGCCCCTTGCTGTATATCTTAACGATAAGCAGTCCACCACACTTATGGAAGCTTGTCGCATAGCTGATTCGTGGGAAACCTTTAATCAGTCGCATAGCACCTCGCAGAAGTGAATCGTTCCTCCGGCCTACCTCTCGAACTCCATTCGCCCGAAGAATGGACTGCTGAGCAAGACTACGTGCACCTATTGCAAGAAGGTGGGGCACGCTGAAGCTGAGTGACGGTTTAAACTTGGCACTAATAAGCAGCCTACCACTACCAGCCAGAACTCCTCTCCTGATTCATCCGCTCAGCCCTCTCCTCCGACAGTTACTGCAGGCCACCGAGACCATCCAAAAGGCTTGTGCAAATCCTGTGGGGCTGCCAGCCACTACAATGCTGGATCTCCGGCCTATCCACATCATGTCCCCAACACAAAATTTGTCAAACTAATTAGCACTTCATTCTCTGCGGCCGGTCCACCCCAGATCCTTTACCCCGAGAGACTGGAAACCCAGTTCATCTCAGTGGCCGCTCTTCAGAGCACTAGCCTGCCCATGACCCTTCCGGTCACAGTAGACACTGCGGCAGACATTAGCCTGATCACTAGGGCCCAAGTGCCAGCCGGTGCCATGGTTGACGAAGCAACCCGGTGGGAAATGAAGTGGATAGAGGGCCACACCATTACCGTTCCCATGGTCCAGCTCCAGGTTATGACACCTTGGGGCACGATACCCCACCGCCTTGGCGTGGTGGTTGGAATTCGGCCTGGAGTGGCCTTCATGTTGGGACGGGATCTTCTCTGCGGAAGCCCGTTACCAGCGCCACTTTGCAGCCATGTTACCTCCCCCACGGAGGCCCCATCTGTAACTCTCGATAAAAACAAACCCCCACCTTCCGCCCACCAAGGTGGTCCGCGGAAGGGGCGCAAACCAAACTATTTTAGGCCTAGCCCTCTCCAATCGCGAAGGGCTGGCCCACCAAGAGGTCCTCCCTCTCCCTAAAGAGATATTCAGGAGGAGCAGTACCGCTGCAGGATGTGCAAGTGGACAGACCACTCCACAAATTGGGAGGGCTGCCCAAGCAAGCAACGCTCAGCGGACGCCCCCGAACAAGACTCTCGGAGAGGCTACGATCTCCTGCTGGGGCAGGAATCTCTGCCGCAGCCAAACCCAAGTCGTCCGCGAGGTATTGCACCTCCGGACCCCTTGTCAGGCATGACTGACCCTCAACTGCTGCCAGTGCCACTTGTGAACACTGAGCAGTGCCACACTCTGTCCACCACGAACGTTGAGCTACCAACAAAGAAGGCCCCTATGCCGGGTCTAAATCATGAGGCGAATCCCTCTCTGGGAGATTTAGGATTCCCCATGCAGTTGATCATCGCAACCGGAGAGCCTCCAGCACCCGAGACTTCTTCTTTGCCAAATCTGACTCCAGGGGATGAACCCCTGGAGGATCGAAATGTTACCCCGTCTCTGGAAGACCAGTAACTGGCCTCCTCGGACGCAGAAGTCAAGATCGCTCTCACTCCGGTTGTCGCAGCAGCCGGAGTAGGGAGCCCTCCCAGCTTTTGAAGTTGCCCTGACTTCGCGCCCGCTAGCCCTTCTGGCCTGTCCCCAGAGTCGGTGCCTCATCCTCCTAAGCCTGATACTGATAGGCCTTGGAGGAACCCGAAAGAAGAAGAAGAAGGGGCGGAAGAGAGCCCAGTAGTTGCCGAGCCATAAGCTCATCCAGGCACTAGTGCCCTCTCGGCACAGTGCCCTACCATCTTAGAGTGATCCTGGATCCTTGCCCAGAGAAGGTAGCCAGTGTGATCTCTTTTCTTGTACATAGCCTAGACCGCCTTAAGTACGGCACATCAATTTAGTAGCCTTGTTCCTTCTATTTACCACCGAGCCGCAGTAATCATGTAAGTAGCATAACTAATTTCAATGATCTTAACTATTGTGAAACGAGCCACGATGCTCATAACATGCATGGCCTAAGACCTCAGTGAGGCACCCATTTATCATATGAGGCAACCCTCATGAGTTAACTAGTAATTATTAATTGTATTAAACATAAACCAAGTTGTAATTTCGTTAGAACATGAACTCTTATGTTGGTGCTACAGTCGGGTTAGGATAGGTTAGGCTAGGGAATACCATAGAATGTACCACTAGGCTAGGTCTAAAAAACATCATGATCATAGGATGTAGCCTATAATAACCGTAAGCACCTTCTAGTAGTGTTAGAATTAGGGAAAGTAATGATTATAGCTCATATCCTATCTAGGGTTAGGTAGTTCTGTAGCTAGGTAGGCTAACCAGGACTAATCTGCACAGGGGAAGAAGAGTAACCTACTAGAGGCGAACAGCTTGCTTAGGACAAACCTTCACGCCCGAAAAGGGAGTGAAGGCCCTCTTAAGGGGGGGAGCTTTTATAAATATTACTGCTGTTCGCCCTCTTAACATTTGTTTGTAATAATATCAGCCTGACCAAGACAAGGAAAAAGCTTTGTCCCACATTAGGAGCGTCTTCAGTTCAAACTTCGTCCGTTGTAGCTGCCGAATCACGTAGACAGTTTAAAATTGTAACATCTGTTGGAGAAAGGAATAGGTAGCATTTAGGCATTTCATCCTATAGGAAAATTTCCATATCAGCCTTAAGAATAGGTGGTCCTAAAGTCCCTTTTTCCTTTCTACCTGTCTCTCTTGGCGAATGTTTTTAACAGAGCGTAGACACCTAGGGCATGACTGTAGGCCTGTTTTGACCTAGGCCGGTCAGAGAACAGGCAGAGAGAAACCAGCCACCGAGTCCAGCAGACGTCTGGGAAGTGGCTCTGTCACCGCCTTTGTCTATTATTTTATTAGTGAATGGTGAAGTACGAAACAATACCCGGAACTTCCGATCGTCCGTTGTATGCGCGACAATGCTTCGTCCTAAGGTAAAGTCTGTGTTTTGTTCAAAACTTTGTCCATTCTTTTATCCTCTTTTATGTATTTCCCAATCTTTCTTTGATTCATTCTCCAGCCACCACTAACGGGATATGC
>NC_089742.1:16480667-16498167 GCF_040412425.1 Macrobrachium rosenbergii
GTCTAGTATGTAATTAGCTGTTAAGATGTCCATTTCCAGCTTTTGTAAATTACTTAATGCCCCAACGTCTTTTCCTTCACAACATTCTCCACATAATTTATGAAGTTCTGTTACCCTCTCTTTTTCAATTCTGTCAACGTCGTCATTGAATAAATCGCTTCTTTCCTGCAATGCGTTCAGTAAATCACGTATTTTGTCGCTGTTATTTTCATTTTCCGTCGGTGTTTTATTGGGTAGTTCTGCAACCACGGATATCATATTGGATAGTCCTGTTTCGAAGGTACTGTAATGGTCTTCATACTGTTTGATTTCTTTTAACGTGTCTTTGTATTTATTGCACGTGCTTCTTATTCCTTTTAAACTTTCGTGTAATATGCTGAGGAAAGGTAACCCATTCTGTATAATATCCTTCGTAGTAGATATAGAAAGATAAAATTTCTTATAATAAGCAACAGTTTCTTCATCATAAACCTTGATCATATGGGATGCTTCAACCTTCTCTTGTCTAAATTTCTCCATCTGAGAGGAAAAATTGTTGCCATCCTTATCCTCGAGTACACATGCGATGTCCTTTGCTTTCTTTTTTTCTAGTGCATCTAGCTTGCGTTTTAAATCTCTATCAATCTTGTCAGTTTTATTGGAGTGTTTGCTCTTTAAATTATGAAGAAGCTTTTTGCTTTCTGATTCTAGTGATGTATATTTCTGCCAAAGGTTTTCTAGTTGTTTGGCATCACCCTTATAAACTGGATCAAATGATTCAATCTGAAATGACGTCCCTGGCCTACCAAGCAGTTTAATAATATTGCCAAAGAAACTCCATCCTTTTTCACCTTTCTCCACTGGGATCTCTTCTCCAACAGACACATTTTCCTTTCCGCCGTCCGTTTGGCGAATTAACGTATATTTTTCCTTTACTGCAAGTCTAAGCCGGATATACAATGTCAGAAAAATCAGTTGCAGCACAATGCTCAGTACAAGTAAAATCACGCATGTCAGGTATTCGTTAAAATAAGTTCCCGGACAATTATAGTCAAATGAGTGGAATTTCGTCTTTACACTTAAATTTCCAGAAAAGTTTTCTAGAACTAAAGCTGAATTTTCTTCCAGCGAAAACGAATCCTTAGACGTCGTGCTGATGTTGGAGTCCCTAAAGAAGATTTCAGCATTCTTTACAGATAGTCCATGATTGTTTATACAAAAAATTTTGGAATTCTTGAATATCAGTGACGATTTCTCATGTACTGGAAGCCGTTTCACCACTTTCACTACAGAACTCTGAAATATGGCTCTAACTCCAGGAAAGAAAGGTTTCATAATATCTAATTCGTCGATCGAGGTGTTGATAACAATAAGTTTTTCTAGTGCGTTGGTGGTCACTAAAGAAGACAGAACGGCGTCCTCGAAATACAGACTAGTTACTTGAGCCGGTATAAAGTCGATCATCGAATTTTTTACTGATAATTCAACATTCCATTCGCATTCTGTAATGTTGTCCCTGGCAACAAATACTCTCTTCGAGTTTGTCACCGAGACATTAACGCAGTTACTGTCATTAATTCCGAGACTCTGGGCATTAAAGATGAATACCCTGTTGACGAAGTCTTCATTGACCATTGACAGCGTCGCCCCCTGAAAAATACGGAAGCTTCTCAGTGTTAATGGAAATGAGACTCGGCAGCACATAACAGATTACACGCATACATCCTCAAAAGATCACGGGTTGATGTGAAAAGC
This sequence comes from Macrobrachium rosenbergii, assembly GCF_040412425.1. Classification (NCBI taxonomy): domain Eukaryota; kingdom Metazoa; phylum Arthropoda; class Malacostraca; order Decapoda; family Palaemonidae; genus Macrobrachium; species Macrobrachium rosenbergii. The sequence goes on from NC_089742.1 coordinate 16,482,402, forward strand.
CTTTACAATCTTAATTTCATTTCTAAGAGAACAACTAATCTCAACATACAACTTTTTCTCATATAACCAGTTCCTCGTAGCACCATTTACGGAGATAGAAAACTTACCTTTAAATAATGTCAGTAGTACTTAATGCTTTTAAATAGTTTTTGAAACTTATATACAATGTCCATTAGCCCATATTCTAATCGATCAGAAACTGTCAGTTGTCCAGCTCCGCATAAAATCTATTAGGTTAAGAGGAGACGTGACGACTGGTCAAACTTTATTTGCTTAATTGAATATTAATTTTGGTCACTTATTATTTGGTAAGGAAGCGTAGGTTTCGTTTCTTAAGTTTTGAGAGCTCTCAAAACTTAAGAAACGAAATCTACCCTCTTAGCCTTTACCCTCATAAGGGCCGCTCTCCCATTTCTCCCAATATTATTAAACTTAGTTTAGTTTATTTTTGTGGTACGTGGAAGTCAGAAATCTACATTGTCAGGTTATCTTTCGTATTATGTGGCAATATTTTTCTCCCTGCAAGACCTCTCATATCTTATTTGCAACCACACAAAGACCCTAAACTAGCAGACTTCAGGACCTGAATGTATGATGAAGCCTTCATGGATAACAGAGCTCTCTCTCTAGTGATCATGGACAAATGTATAGTATAGTCTATTTCATTCCATCTGTCGACTCGCCAACGTGGTTTTTAGCTAGATGTGGCATACGCATGGCTAGCTCTCGATTGGTTGAAATCGATGTTTCCGATGTCGTGGGCTTGCTGTGATGAAGATGCAAAATATTTATTCAGTAATACATCTGAATGCTTATGAATACAAAGAACCCTCGCACCTTCTTACTTGAATCATAAACGTGCCGATTTATATTGATGATACAGTAATACTATACAAGCACACGGAAGACGAGCTTGTAACAATCTACGTGAGATAAAATATAATTACTAGAAAACTCGTCGTTCGTTTGTGTTTGGCATGAGTAGATGCATGGTACAAGCTCGTCTCTCCTGTGCTTGTAAAGGTTTACTATCGATAGAAATCGGCATGTTTATGGTTTATATAATTAAAGGCAAGGGTTTTTTGTATATATAAACATTCAAATATGTTATTGATGAAACAGTTTAATTTTATCACAATAAGCCAACGATATCGGAAACGTTGATTGTCAGCCAATCACGTGCTACCATGCGCAAGTGCCACATCTTCTCTCATGGGTGGACAGATGAAATGAATCCAGATAATAAACTCACAGGTAAAAAAAGTCACAGGTAAAAAGTCACGGGAAAAAAGTCACAAAAAAACAGGGTAATGTTAGCATTGTTTCTGCTTCTTTCTTTAATGAAATGGTTAACAGTCGAATTCTCACTTTTTAAGGTTAAACCAGACACCACCTACTTACAAACGAGTTACGTTCCGTACGGCCTTTTGTATGTTGAATTGTCTGTAATTTGGTTACTGTACTCTTCATGTCTATGTAATTATATTATGATATAAAATCAATACAGTATTGTATGTTTTTTTCATCCCAGAACACAATATACTGTACATACAGCACTGCATGTACAGAATAGGTGCTCAAAGTAATATGCTAACTTGTGGGTGGCAAAGAGGAGCGCTCTGAACACAATTTTAATTTGTGATCCCGTTTGTTTGTATCTCTGAATGTTTGCAAGTTGAATGTCTGTAAGTATAGAGGTGTCTGTATGTCAATCACCCTCAGTACAGGAATATGCAGAAATGATGGTAAATTAATGAGCTGTGCTTAAAAATTTAAAAACAGAACAAAAACAAAAGGATCTTAGTATAATTGGACAACATCAACCTGGAAGGATTAGGATAAGTCGGCTGAGGACACTGTGATCACAGGTGGCCCAATCCGAAAAACTTTTTTGAGTAGGTGTTTGGTGTGAGGTCACGTTGAGATGACCTACCTATCTACGTGTAGTATATAACCTTGTTCCAGTCTATAATATGTCAGTATCCCTGAAGACAGTGTGAATACTTGGATTTAGTAAAAAATAATTTGTACGCCTCCCGCCGTCACCATTAAAAACACTGAATATACATGTAATGCCTCGATATTATGTAAGCCGTTTTCAGTTTGTACATGACTGCCTTAAATTTTTTTTTTTTTTATTACCTTACTGTGCTTAAGAGGTTGAATAGAACGTATTTTTTTTTCACATACTTCTAATGCTATCATACATAAATAGTGTTGTCAATATGTACCAGTCATGAACTGTCGGTTAATAACTGTTTTATAATATTTTCTGTTCTATTACTTTTATTGTGACTGACTTGAATGTCTTTCTTTGATTACCTGACTCTCTCCTGCCAAAATCGTGACTTTTTCTGTAACTTTGTTGCCGGATACCATAAATTAATGTGCTTTTTTTCCTGTGACTTTTTTCCTGGCCAAATTTGTGACCTTTTCTCTGACAATTTTTCTGTAATTTCATCTAGAACACCATGCAATAAATGAAAGGTAAAAAAAAAAAAAAAACAGATGTGGACTGGCCTACCTGACATGATATCAGAGGCGGATCTGGCCTATGATCGTCATTGCCTACTAAAGAGAGAGAGAGAGAGAGAGAGAGAGAGAGAGAGAGAGAGAGAGAGAGAGAGAGAGAGCATCATCTTCTTTCTCAAACATGTTTTTTTTTTCTTTTCAAGCACACCTTAAATACATAACGCAAAGTTCATGAGAATCTTGAAGAATGATTTTGTTTTTATTTTCAGCTGCATATACTCATTTATCAGCTTGTGCATTCTATAGTTACCAATTACAGTTTAATAAGAAGCTGTTTATGGGAAAGGTAAGGAACGCTTTCAGTATCAGCCTGGAGAAAACAAAGCAGAAATCCATGATGCTGAATTATAGAATGTTTAGATGATCAGTATTTGTTTCTCTAGGTATAACAAACCCAAAAATGCATATTGGTTAAGTTTCTGTACCATCCCTTGAAATTCAGGCTTCAAATTGATAATTTGAATGTGTGATTAATATTTTCATTGATTTATCTGCACGATTCTTCTTTAATATTGACAAAATTGTTACACTTAATCTCTTTTTTATGCTTCGATGGTTAAATATATCTTGTAATGGGCCAGTAATAAAGTCACAGAAAATAAAATCACAAACAAGTCACAATTTTGGGTAGGCAAAAATTCTCAGGAAAAAAAGTTACATTAATTTAAAGTGGCCTGTAAAGTCAAAATTTTGTCTAGGGAATTCAGGTAATCGAACAAAAATCTTCAAATCAGTCACAATTTATTTAAGTACCGTAAACAAATAAAGTAATAAAACAGAAATTATTTTAAATCAGTTATTAACGGCAATAAATCAGCATTAAAAACACTGAATATGCATGCAATGCCACGATATTATGCAAGTCATTTTCAATCTGTACATTCAATAATTTACTTACTTAAATAATTTTGTTAGAAATATATCTCATTTATCGAGGTAAAGTCCTCAAACACGGACCGCTCTCTATATGAATGAATTATTAAAGCATTGGTGGTTGAAGACCCACTTTCTGCAGTTAACTGGATGAAGCAGCAGAATCTTCAGAGTAAAGTTTTAATGAACTGGACCAAATGCTCTTCAATTCAAGATAGATACGTCTGGAAGTGCCAAGTTAAAGAATGGAGTAAATATAAGCACTACGAATCAAGTGCAAGTTAAAGAATGTAGTAAATATAAGCACTACGAATAAATACGTAAAGATTCGTCTTTTTTCTCTCTCTCAAAACTTTCCATGCAAAAATGGATAATGGGTATTTATTACTGGAGTCAGGAATTGAATGTACTGGAAACCACACAGTTACTGAATGTTTTACAAGCGACAGTTATTGATATTATAGCGAAGGCGTGGGTAAGAGGCTGCGTCTACAAACTTAATAATTTATTCAAGACAACAAACAGACAGATCAAGAGCTCTTGTGAGCGGAAGTGTAGTGCCTGACACGAAGGGGCAAAATAGAGATTAACATATTCATTCAACTGTGTTTGTTTGAGGATGGAAAATGGTATATCATTCTATATGCAAGTTACGGATAGGGTTCTGATAAATATGGCTGGAAGACTGACATTGTATTGCTTCCAGTAGGAATGATACATTTGACGTGACCTGATTATGGATGATAGTATACATTAAAAAGGGTGTATGCTGTCGGTTGTGTTTCTTGTACACGTGTGCTCGGGTGTATGTTAGGAGATGCTTGTTGTGAGGAGCAGACGTGCGCAGGGTATGAGTTCGGGCGGCCACGTCAGATGGACGATTGTGTAGGTCCATGTGGGACCCTAAGGGACTTCCCCCCCCCCCTTAGAGAGGTCTACGGTTGTAGGTTGGTGTCTGGGAAGTATGCTGGTTTAAGTTGATCTATGGAAACCGTGATGGTTCTGCTGTCAGCTGTCATCTTGTAGGCTTTCTCTTCTTTGGATGATACGGTACAGTCCCAAGTAGGCTAGGGAGAGGGGGACTATGTGTCTGTCCACTCGTATGAACGCGTATTTCATGTTCTGCAGCTCGTTTGGGGTTTACACTTTTTTGGCCATGTCGTAGGTTGACTTGGCCAGCATTATCTCTTCTAGTGCTTTGCAGATGTCGGATGGCGAAGTCGGATGTGGTTGTCAGACTCGTTGGATGTTGAAAGATGTCTGCCAGCAATGTTAATGCTTGTCCATAGAGGGCTTCTGCTGGAGATGCGTGAAATGCTGCATGTGGTGACGTTCTCAGGTCCGGTAGGGCCCAAGGTGGCTCTTTTCCCCAGCTCCCTCCTTGACATCTGGTGGTGAGTGATGATTTCAATGATTGGTGTAGGCTTTTGATGATGCTGTTGGCTTCTGGGTTGTAGGCCGTCGTGTGTACTATCTTTGTCCCAAAACTGTCTGCAAGGGCGTGCCATAAGCTGGATGTGAAGTTCGCTCCTCTATCACTTGTGATGACTTGTGGGATTCCATGTCTGCTGACCCATCCGATGAGAGCTTTCACACAGCTCTCCACCATCTGTGGCTGTATTGGTATTGCTTCTGGCCACATGGTGTTTCTGTCAATGATGGTGATTGGGTATCTGCTCCCCTCAGAGGGGGTTAGGGAACCCACTATGTAGACTTGAGTGTGAACTAGATGGGGTGTGTTGTGTGGCACTCTCCTATTCCACTCTCTACATGCCTCATTACTTTTGATGTTTGACATGGAAGGCATTCTCTTGTCCACTTTTTGATGTTGGCTTTCATTCCCCACCAGATGTACCGTCCCGCTACAATTCGGGTGGTTGTGTGGCCTCATGGGTGGGAAAGGTTGTGGGCGAGGTTGAAAGCCTTCCTTCTGAGACCTGCTGACAGGTAGGGGTGAGGGTGCCCGGTACTTGTTTAGCAGGTGATGGTCGTCTCTCCATTGTTGATAGATAGGTCACTCCACGTGAGGCTGAGGTTGTCCCACTGCAGTCGCTGTAGGTCCATGCCATCTTATTGCACCTCTGCTATTTCGGGATAGGTTATCCCGATCTGGATGGTGTTGCAGTTTCTCGATAGTGTGTCAGCTACAGTGTTTCAGGACCTTTTCAGGTACTTGATGGTGCAGGAGTGTTCTGCTATTGAAGACGGGTGATGCTGCTGCTGTGCTGACTATGCATTTTTGGTTTATATGAAGGCACATATCAAGGGTTGTTGGTCCAATTGTATGACGAATTGCCATCCTTCAATCATGTGGTGGAAGTGGCTGATGGCTTTGTGGACTGCCAGGCATTCTCTGTCAAATGTGGAGTAATTTTGTCCCACTGCCATTAACTTTTTGCTGAAAAACGCCAACGGTCGATGACCATCATCTTTACCCTGCTCCAGTACCATACCCACCACCATGTTACTTGCATCAGTCATCAAAGAGAGGGACCTATTTGGTAGAGGAAAGATTAATGTGGCTGCAGAGGTTATTGCCTGCTTTGCTAATAAAAATGTGTTCTCTTGAATATTTGACCAATATAATTTTTTGGGGTTTCCCTTTTAAATAATTATATTTGGGCTCATAATTTTAGCAATATTGGGTATAAATCAATGGTGGTAGTTAATTAATCCTGAAATTTCTTGTACTACTTTGATTGTGGTTGGTATTGGGAAGTCGGTGATTGCTTTCACTTTTTCTGGGAGGGGTTTGATGATGTCTGGGCTTATCTGATGTCCCAGAAATTCCACCGTCATCTTTGCCCATTTGCATTTGCCTTCTTTACTATAAGTCCCTTTTCTTTGAGTATTTGTAGTACACTTTTGATGTCTCTTAGGTGTTGCTTGAGTTTGGTGCTAAATACCAGGATGTCATCAACCTAGACAACGCAGAAGGGGAGATCGCCCAGAAGCTCGTCCACTAGTCTTTGGAAGGTTGCCCCCTTGTTCCGAAGGCTAGCACAAATAGTTGCACGCCCCTGTGTAATGAGGAATTCTGTGTTTGACCTCCCGTCCTTTGTGAAGAAGCATGTTGAGCCTTTGCGTTTGTATCCGAATAAAAGACAGCGGTAAGCAGGTGTTCACCACTGACTTTTAGTTGTTTGGGTCGTGGATGTAACCCTTTTGCATTTTTTTTTAAACAGGCAGGCTTTGGTACATTTTCAGGCCTTTTTTCCAAATCTCCAATGGAAGAAGCACATTTCCTCTGGTGGTTCATCTTTCCTCCATCTCATCTTCACCTCGATGGATTGTTTGGGGAAGCTCTGCTTGTGGATGGGGGTAGCCAGTCCCTGTGGGTCGCTGTCAGATTCTGTGTTGGTTGACTGTCATGCTGCTGCTGCTATGGGTGGCTGGGTGGGCCCTGCTATTTTGTGGACCTTGTGTATTGCGTTGACCAATTTTAGAAATTCTTCAGTGGGAATTGTGGAGGCGCTGGGCATGGTCGCCACTGTTTGGTGGGGCAGTTTTGTGAGGAGGACCTCTCACAAGATCCAGGGTTGACTCGGGTTGGCTGTCTGTGGCGGATAGCGTCATCAGCTATTGCAATTGTTTGTAGACAGGCGATGGCCACTCGTCTCCTATTGCTGTCCTGACGTTGTTCAGGAATTTCTTGGCTCTTAGGGTGGGTGGCATGCTGGAGGATAACTTCTGCTGATTATTTGGTGATTTGTAGGTGACAGGGGTTTGAAGTTCTGTGAGCCATCCTGCAGCTTGCTCGAAAAAGTCGTCTGGCAGGAATTTGAGGAAAATGTCTGCGTTGCATGCTGAGGAGGTAATTTTCTTTGATCAGAAGATTGTCTCCACCCTGAAGAACCAAGCTTCTGGGTTGTGGGGCATGAATGAGGGCAGACGTATGGAGGCAGTGGTGACGGTGTCATAGGAGATTGGAGAGGCTGGCCTTGTTGGGGGTGGCTGGTGTGGTCATCTCCTTGGTCACCAAAGTAGTGAGGGCATCAGTAAGAGGCTGCATCTACAAACTCATTAATTTATTCAAGACAACAAACAGACAGGTCAAGAGCTCTTGCGAGCAGAAATTTATTGCCTGACACAAGGTGAACAAAATAGATTAACATTCATTCAACTGTGTTTGTTTGAGAATGGGAAATGGTACATAATTCTACATACAAGCTATGGACAGAGTTCTGATAAATACAGCTGGAAGGCTGACATTGTATTGCTTCCAGTAGGAATGATACATTTGACATGACATGATTTTGGATGATAGTATACGCTAAAAAGGCTGTATGCTGTCAGCTGTGTTTCTTATTCACATATACTTGGCGTGTATGTCAGGAGGTGTTCGTTATGAGGAGTGGATGCCCCAGGGTATGAGTTTGGGCAGCCATGTAAGATGGACGATCGCGTATGTGGGACCCCACAATATGTTAAGCTTCTTTCGTGAAACTTGTGAGAAACATTATGAAAAAAAAAACCCTATCGAGCTTGGTGGGTCAGAGATAACAGTGCAAATTGATGAGTCTTACTTTAGCCATAAACCAGAGCACTATAGGGGACGTGCTCCTCAGAGTCCTTTGTGGGTATTTGTGATCCATCTTTGTCACCAGCTTGTGGTTGTATGGAGATAGGTGACTCATGCAATGCTGAAACCCTATTACTGATAATCAGAAAAGTATTGGTGCCAGGAACAACTATTCACAGTGATCAGTGAAAAGCATGTTGCAATATTCAAAGGGACTTAGGATTTGCTCACCACACTGTTAACCACTGCTTAAATTTTGTTGACAGGACTACTGGTGTTCATTCACAAACAACTGATCGGCTGTTGAAGAGAATTTTCAAACCCTTACTTGCATGAATTTATGTGAAAGGAAAGAAAGCAAAACGACAAGTTTTGTAGATTCTGTGGAATGATTGCAGGTCATTATTGTTTTGATTAAATCCTTTATCTGTTGTTTATTTATTCAATAAATATGCATGTCAAATATGTTTAACTATGAATTTCAAATATAATTTATTACTCAAGTATTCATTTTAAAGATGTTTATGTCATAATTATGACACTGTATCACTTTCAGTTTATATATTTTTTTGAGTCAATAATAAGATTTTTAAACAATATAATGTGCTTAAGGTTGAAAACATTTCAGCACTGTCAGGAGTCCTTAACTATACTTGTTCCCATATGTTTACAAGGTTATATTAGGGAGTGCTTTTCTATGCTTGTTACTTATGGGAGTGCTTATCTTTACTTGATCCGGAGCACTTATCTGAGCCTTCAACTGACATTCACCTCAAAACATTCTCCTCTGTCCTGATACGATCCCTTCAAAAGTGGAACCAGAACTGTTCGACTGTATTCTAATTCGTGGATAATCCAGCAAGATTAGCAAGAAGCCGAAACTACAGCCACCTGGAGAAACTTTCTCTGAGTCACAAGTCGACTTGAAGGCGGTTAGCACTACTTCCTTATTCTTTAACTCTATTTAAATTTTTCAAGGAACAGGTTGATAATGTTGTAGGTTTGGCAAATTTTTGAGAGGCATGCCATTTATTCATGTATGGATGATAAAATGAAGTGATAGCAGGTCACAATAATAAGGGGATTGTCTATTACCTCTTTCCATATTATTAGAACAAAAGCAAAATTCCAAGATAAAAGAATTATATTTGAACCATGGTATACATTTTATTCTCGTATGGCACTGTACAAAATTTAATGAGAGGTTTATATATCTATGTTAGTGCGTTAGTGCGTCACTGTAGTCCTGATTCCTCGTCCGTCGCTGGTTCGACCCCACAGGACGGTGGACATATTATCAACTAAAAAATTCCCCTTCGGTAACATATATGAAAATATAATATTTCCGAGGTAGAGCGAATTGGATATTAAAGGACGTTTGTAGCTTTCTGATTGTATATGAATCACGGTGATGTGATAAATAGTCATATATATATATATATATATATATATATATATATATATATATATATATATATATATATATATATATATATATATATATATATATATATATATATATATATATATATATATATATATATATTGATGGAAGTGTTGGTTGATCTGTACGTTCTTACCTTCGCAATGACACATCTGACTAGGGACCAACATGTTATACAAGAATGAATTTAAGTAAAATTATATTGCAAGTAATGGAAGGGCTCAGGAGAGGAATTCTGGGTCTAAATTAATTAAAAGTATTTACTTTACTCAGAGGAATCAATTACAAAGAGCCATACATGCTGATCTCTTGGCACCTTTCAAGCTAAATTATACAATTGAAAAGATGAAGAGTGCCACTCAATAAAGTCTCAAATATGATAAATAACACAGAATGAATAGCTTGATTGACAGACATAGGGCGCAGTGTGTGTGTGTGTGTGTGCATGTGTAAATATATATATATATATATATATATATATATATATATATATATATATATATATATATATATATATATATATATATATATATATATATATATATATATATATATATATATATATATATATATATATATATATATATATATATATATATATATATATATATATATATATATATATATATATATATATATATATATATATATATATATATATATATATATATATATATATATATATATATATATATATATGTGTGTGTGTGTGTGTGTGTGTGTGTGTGTGTGTGTGTGTGTGTGTATATATATATATATATATATATATATATATATATATATATATATATATATATATATATATATATATATATATATATATATATATATATATATATATATATATATATGTATATGTATTATGATTAGCAAGAACTACTAGCAAATTGCTCCCTCCTTTTTTTATTTACTGTCTGCCGATTGATATTTCACATGGTCATAATACAAGGGATTAAAACTGATTGTAGGCCACTCCCTTTAAGTAGATAATTCCTTTTTGAGGCAAAAGTGAATCTGTCTGCCTGCTTCTTTTCGGACCAGCTGAAAATGACTCACCTCCCTATGTGCTGGACATGCCCCCTGCCCGTAGGAGAGGTCATAAAGTGACAACCAGACCAGGGCTCACTCTCAGACCCGCGCTGGGTGGCATGGATTAAAGACCAGACACCACACTAACGCTCTTGGCTGAACGATGCCCTTAGCCCATGACTTCTCCACCTAACCATGTGGCCTTTCAAAGTATACTTTTCCTTCGTGCACTTCAACTGCCAACCACGTGTTCCCTTCGATGCTGGCCTGACCGATGACCCACGCCCTTGCCCGGCGCTTCGTGAAGTTCCCACGTGTAGCCGCTCGACGTTGAAGCCCCTGCATCCTACCACGTGGAAGATTGCACTTGTCCTCGGAATCTGCAAGTCATCCACGGACCGCCTTCTGCGCTGGAACCAAATCTTCCTTACGGTAAAGTGCTCTGTAAAGACGTCCATTCAGTCACGCTTTTCCTTGTAAAATTTACTTAATTTGAGTGCCAGTAGTCACCGTATCTCTTGGCAAATGTCCGTGCTATTCGAGTGTTGGCAGTGCTAAGCCATTATTAATTCATCGAAGCCCATTGGCACCCTCAGTGCAGCTTCGAATTCATTATCCTGTTGTCTGTTTTCATTACTGGTGTATAATTTGTGTATCTCTCATTTCAGAGGGACCCTATATCGTGGAATCTTCTCGGACTGTGTCTGGAATCCCCCCAGTTTCATTCATCCCATAGGAATCCCCTTCAGGATCAATAATTTATTTGCATTCCTCTTTCCTGTACTAATGTTATTCATGTAAATATACTCCTGTAACTTTACCCACGTGTTTACGTAATATTTTCCTTCGGTAGTAAAAGCTTTATACTCATATGAAATTCCCCCTTTTTTCCTCTTGTTTTCTGTTTCCCTGGACCCACGAAGTCGGAATCACAAGGCTAAATTATCTGTGGCTGTTGCTGCCTGTCTCACAGAAAATATTTCAAACCAGATTGCCCAGGAAAAACATAAAAATGGCGACCTGTTGCCTTAGATTCTCGTTTTAGCAGTTGCATCCCCCACTTTTTTTTTTTTTTGCTTTTGTTTGGGTTTGCATCTGCCGAATCAGCAATTAGCAAAGCTACGCTGGGTACGAGACAATTACGAACCTATTGTGTAAAACCAGCGCACAGATCCGGAAATTCCACGTTAGTAAATTGTGTTTATTTTAGCATAGGAATTTTAAAGACGTGACTGAGCCTAGGAAAAAATACTAGGGACGCATGCCAAGGAAAAAAAAACAAGAGAGGAGAACCGCAAAATTTAGATTTTGAAAGCCTTGCATGTGGCTTGCATGACCTTTATGATAGGATATTTAGGTACTAATCATTTCGAGGAATAGTGTTATATTTCCTCCTTCAAAATCACACTTCGTGATCGCAAAACCTAGTTAGGCGTATACTCACATTATCCCACGTGGGACGAAGTCAGCCAGAATCGCTGATTTTCTTTTCTCTCTCTCTCTCTCTCTCGCTCTGGTATAGTGAAGGTAAAGTTCCAGATAGACAAATAGATTTGAGTGGTAGGCAAGCGTGGAATTGATTTAGGTTCCTCCCAAAAAAAAAGAAAATTTTCCCCACACAATTCGCATTCGGGGAGATTACCATCTGTGCATATATGAATTCCCCATCTCTTTGTCGCTAGGGCTTGCCATTAATTCATTGCTTGGATTTGTTTATTTACTTTTTCCTTGTTTACTTCGGGCTCGTTCCAGCACATTTTTTTTTCTCTTTTTTTTGTTGTTTTTGTTTTTGTTTTGTTTTGTGCGTGTGTTTGGGGCTACTTTTGTGTGTGTCGTCTACTCATTAAATTAGGGGCCTTTATCATTTCGATATTCTTTGCTCACAAAAGGAAACCTCTCCCATAAGCCCGCTTTGTCGGTAATTTGGAGAGACCAAGTCATTTTCACTTCAGTCCCCAATAAGCCCACCTCGTCGGAAATTTGGGGAAACCACTTCATTGCCAATTCAGATCCCAATAAGCCCGCTTAGTCGGTAATTTTGTGAGACCATTTCATTTCCAATTCAGTCCCCAATAAGCCCGCCTCGTCGGTAATTTGGTGAGACCATTTCATTTCCAATTCAGTCCCCAATAAGCCCGCCTCGTCGGGAATTTGGTGAGACCATTTCATTTCCAATTCAGTCCCCAATAAGCCCGCTTCATCGGTAATTTGGTGAGACCATTTCATTTCCAATTCAATCCCCAATAAGCCCGCCTCGTCGGTAATTTGGTGAGACCATTTCATTTCCAATTCAATCCCAATAAGCCCGCTTCGTCGTTAATTTGGTGAGACCATTTCATTTCCAATTCAATCCCCAATAAGCCCGCCTCGTCGGTAATTTGGTGAGACCATTTCAATTCCAATTCAGTCCCCAATAAGCCCGTCTCGTCAGTAATTTGGTGAGACCACTTTATTTCCAATTCAGTCCCCAATAAACCCGCTTCGTCAGTAATTTAGTGAGACCATTTCATTTCCAATTCAGTCCCAAATAAGCACACCTCGTCGATAATTTGGTGAGACCATTTCATTTCCAATTCAGTCCCAAATAAGCCCGCCTCATCGTTAATTTGGTGAGACCCATCATTTGCTAATTGTCATAACCAAACCCGTTTTGTCGGTACTTTGGGAGACCAATCATTTGTTAATCATCGTCCCCAAATCCCAACCGTTTTGTCGGTACCTTGGGAGACCAACGAATTCCAATTCCTCAGAGTTTTGAAAACCGTTCATACTGTAAAGTCACCGCCAATCTCTCTGTTAGAAATTTGCGTGCATTTGTTATACACCCGGACAACTCCTTCCCACGCCCTGGGAAAATTTTTGTGTATCACTTGAGTTGACCCCACCTGCAAGATGTCGGCAAAATCTCAGCAGAGCGAGGACTTTAAGTTCTTCATGTCCTCCAGGAAGGAACTCGGCCTTTCCGGGAAAGATCTAAAAGACTGGGTACAGGAGAGGATGGACGCGATAAAGGCAGAACGGGAGGCAGCAAGATTAGAAAAAGAGGCAAAACGGGAGGCAGCAAGATTAGAAAAAGAGGCAGAACAGGAGGCAGCGAGATTAGAAAAAGAGGCAGAATGGGAGGCAGCGAGATTAAAGAGGGAGGCCCTAGAGAGAAGGGAGGAGGCAGAAAGAATAGAGAATGAGAAGAAGCGTGCCCATGAACTCCAGATGCTGGCACAACGTGGCACTCCCTCCCCCGCTCCCGCCTCAGGGATGAGCGCCCTCAGCCAGGCCCACTCGTTTATGCCCAAGTGGAACAAAGCTGAACAGGAAGTATGGCTCGACAGAGCCGAGAAGGTCCTGGAATGTTGCACCCTCTACCCCGCCGAACTCTCTTGTATTAACTAAATTCCTCGGTGGGAAGGCACTGATTGCCTACAACGCCCTACCTGCGGCCGACCAAGAGGACTGGGACATCGTGCGCCAAACCATCACAAAGGCGTACGAGATAACCCCTGAACGCTGGAGGAGGCGCTGGAGAGGGCAAGTAAAGGAAGTCGGCCAAACTTGGGCAGATTGGGCCTACCAGTCGGAGCGAGCCCATGCAAAATGGTTCGAATCCGTGGAGTCAAGACCCTTGCAGACTCCATAGAGCAAATGAAAATAGAACATTTCTTGCTCTATGCACCTCCTGCCCTCACCACCCACATAGGGGAGAAGGAGCCTACGACGTTGGTGGAATGCTGTCGCATCGCCGACTCTTGAGATACTCATCACCCCCAGGAGAGCTCCCTGCAGTGCAGAATTAGTCCCCCCGCTTGCCTTTCGGGTGCCCCTCCCCCGAAGAATGGGCAGTCACAGAAACCCATTGTATGCGGGTTCTGTTGAAAGATCAGGCATTCCAAAGAGCAATGCCGAAATAATTCAACAGAGCCTCTTTCTCCAAGAAAACCAATTAATAAGTCTCCTGCGCCCCCTGCAGGGGCAGTGCGAAGAGATTTCAGCCAAACCTTTTGCACGGTGTGCAAAGTTTATGGCCACTCCCCCTCATGGGCAAAATGCCCTAGAAATGGTAAGTCCGGTAATCCTGCCGTCGCCCTGGCAGTTACGAATCCCGAGTCCTTAGGCCCTCCAGCCGAGGGTCCCATATATGTGGCACCTCCTCGAGGGTCAAGGCATTTGACAACTCTGGCGCGCAAATTTCCCTCATAAGGAAAGACAAGGTTCCCTATGAAGCTATTATTAATCGACGCAAACTCGTCACAATTGAGGGGTATCAACAAATTCAAAATGATACTCCCTACTGTCCAATTGAGAGTCACAAGACCTCATATATCTAAAATTGGTAATCTTGCGGTAGCAAGCTATCTTCCCAGAGGTTATGACATCCTCCTGGGACAGGACTTCCAGTCCTCATTTAAGTTGCCACAATCACTGCCAGTGCCAGGGCCCCTATCGGATCTCCCTCCAGGAGATTCCAAAATCGATCCCAAATCTCTGCCAGTGCCAATTGCATGCACTGAGCCATGCCAAGTTCCGTCCGTAACAGACGATAAGCAAATTCCAAAGTAAATAATAGTGCCTGCCCCTGTCTTAGTGCCAGTGCCAGAGCATGCCCCCGATCTCCACTCAAGAGATCCCAATAAGGACCCCCTCTCTTCTCCCGGCTTGGCCCCGCTACCAGTGCTGGTAAAGGAGACGGATCCTGCCGACCACAGCGGAAGCTCACCTAAAAGTGCGGCCTCGCAACCCGTGCCTGAGCCGGTCATTCCTACCTGGGAGCCCCCCACTTCCCCTCTCGAACGCTTCCTCTCTGTCTCAGTCGTCCGCAGACAGCAGTGAGTAATGATTCTGCCATGGTTCAAATGGCCGATGAACTCAAGGAACTGCAACGGATTGTGACAAAGCTTGCAAAGAAGGCCCCTGCGTCAGCCGTCAAGGAAGCCGACACAGGTGGCACTCCAATACCCTGCCCGGGCTCGGTTCCACCGATTCCCCGGCCAAGACAAACCATCAAAGTCGGAAGGGTCCATGGGGAAAACACCACGGGCGTTAATTATTCCAGGTAGCTTCAAGAGAGCTCCCAAGCCCTCCTGGCACCTGTGCCGACCTGACACAGTGCCATCATTTTATCCTATGAAGACTTTGGCACCTCTATCCAGAGGAGGATGTCAGGGCCCTTCAATATTCTCTCTCTCTCTCTCTCTCTCTCTCTCTCTCTCTCTCTCTCTCTCTCTCTCTCTCTCTCTCTCTCATATAAAGATGTCCTTTATTCTTCCCCAAACATTTCCCTTCCTTACTTTTGATTATCAATCACATTTATTTTATGCCTCACTCAGGCCCTCATTTTTACTTGGATCACTTCTGCTCAGGTAGAGTGCCAT
>NC_089742.1:16505667-16508167 GCF_040412425.1 Macrobrachium rosenbergii
TTGGCTTGTCTGTAGGACTTGGAAATATGATTCGTCCCTTAGGACTTAGAAATTACTAACGGGAAAAACCCAAAGAAATATGTTTGCTGAGGAATGAATGAAAATATAAGAAGGCTACACACGTGGGCATGGGCGGGGCAGTGAAGGACGTCCGACCATCACCGGAGTTATTTTTAGATTCTGTGTGAATGAACCCGTCTATTTATAGACCGTCTGGGATTCTGGGGAATTTCCCGGGATGAGAGAATAACAGTAAAATGACCTAGTAATTTCCCTTATAAGCGGAGTTTAAATTTCGCTTTCCTAACACCTAACTCGAATTCTAACCACACTGAGAGAATTTTTTCGCGCCTAAATAATAATTCGCTAATCCGAAATGCGAAGTAAAATTTATCACAGAGGAATTTCTTTCGCACTATTCCTCGAAGCAAAGAATATGGCAAGGATTTTAACACAGAGGAGTTTCGCACTATTCCTCGAAGCAAAAGATATGGCAAAGATTTTAACACAGAGGAATTTTGCACTATTCCTCGAAGCAAAGGATGGTTAGCACTGGTTATTTCCTAACTACCTATCCTGAAAGGCATGCATTAATGAATCTAATATGGCGGTTCTTTTCTCTCAGTGAATACATGTGTCCCTATTTCTAATTCTTAGGAACAGTCACAATTGTAAAGAAGTTTTGCTAAGATAAACTCATTACTTACGTGGAATTTCCGGATCTGTGTGCTGGTTTTACACAAAAGGTTCATAATTGTCTCGTACCCAGCTTAGCTTTGCTAATTGCAGATCTGACGAGTTGCAAACGCAATAAAGCAACACTAGAGGGAACTGCAACTGCAAAACGAGAATCTCAGGCAAGAGGTCGCCATTTTTATGTTTTTCCTGGCAATTTAGTTTGAAATATTCTCTGTGAGACAGGTAGCAACAATTTCAGGTAATTTAGCCTTGTGGTTCCGACTTCGGGGGTCCAGGAAAACAAAAAAGAGGAAAACAAAAGGGGAATTTCATATGAGCGTAAGGCTCCTCTACTGAGGAAAATATTACATAAACACGTGGGCAAACTTGCAGGAGTGTATTTACATAAATAACATTAGTACGGGAAAGAGGAATGCAAGTAGATTATTGATCCTGAAGGGGATTCCTACGGGATGGATGAAACTAGGGGGGCGGGGGGGGGGATTCCAGACACAGTCCAAGAAGCTTCTATGATATAGGGTCCCTCTGAAATGAGAGATATGCACATTATACGCCAGTAATGAAACTAGACAAAGAATAATGAATTCGAAGCTGCACTGAGGGTGCCAAGGGGCTTCAATGAATTAATAATAGCTTAGCACTGCCGACACTCGAGGAGCACGGACATTTGACAAGAGATTCGGTGATTACTGCCACTCAAATTAAGTAAATGTTACGAGGAAAAGCGTGACTGAATGGAGGTCTTTCCAGGGTACTTTACCGTAAGGCAGATTTGGTCCCAACGCAGAAAGTGGTTCGTGGATGACTTGCGATTTCCGAGGGCGAGTTTTCCTCCACGTGGTGAGATGCAAGGGCTTCATTAAAGGGCAAGGCGATGGGGGCTTCTCGAAACTCCAAGCAAATGGAGTGGGTCATCGGTCCGGCCAGCATCCAAGGGAACATGTGGGTTTGGGCCGGAGGGAACAGAGGGAAAGTATACTTTGAAAGGCCACGTGGTTAGGAGCCAAGGGCATCGATGGGCCAGGGCATGGCTGTGTTTTGGGGACTTCTTCCCACCCTCTCTTCCAGCGCGCGTGTGACAGCGAACCTCGGTTTGGTTTCCGCCTTTATCTCCTCCTATGGGGCAGGGGCATGTCCAACACATGGGGGGCTTGAGTCATGTTCAGCTGATGCCCGCAGGGGTTTTTTGCCTGAAAAGGACAACCAGACAGATTCACTTTTGCCTCGGAAAGGAATTACCTACTTAAAGGGAGTGGCCTACAATCTGTTTTAATCTCTTGTATTCTGACCATGCGAAATATCAATCAGCCAACAGTAAATGAAAAAAAAAAAAATGGGGAAGCAATTTGCTAGTGAGTTCTTGTTAATTATAATATATATATATATATATATATATATATATATATATATATATATATATATATATATATATATATATATATATATATATATATATATATATATATATATATATATATATATATATATATATATATATATATATATATATATATATATATATATATATATATATATATATATATAACTGAAATCATGAAAATATGGAATGTGATGATATATATAATAAAGATAAAATTCACGAAAGGAAACACTGGTGCTTAATGAGGCCTTCAACACTAGTCTGCTAGCAAAGGACTAGTGTCGAAAGGCCTTGCAGCACTCCAGTGTTTCCTGTTTCTTCTGTGGGATTTTATCTTTATTTATATATATATATATATATATATATATATATATTATATATATATATATATATATATATATATATATATATATATATATA
>NC_089742.1:16510667-16543167 GCF_040412425.1 Macrobrachium rosenbergii
GCCATACCCTTCCAGCCAAAACAGACCCAATCCTGTAACGGCGCCAATGCAATGGACTGTATTCAGTTCTGCAGGATCTTTACTGCCAAAATAGAATGAGACTGGAATGACTGGCGGCAGAGAAGACAAGCAAAAGAGGAAGGAGCTTAACAAAATAACTTAAGTCACCTTACAACTAATCTGTTATCCTAAATTTTTATACATATCTACAAACGAGTCTAGGTTTTAGAAAAGAGAAATGTAAAGCAAATGACCAATACTATAACCAACAATCAAGTTATATGGTTCCACATACTTTACTTTAAATTCTCAACAACAATTCTCAATAAATATATCCAAAATAAATAATATCCAGCAGCAGCACCACACAGATATAAATATGAATTATTGATCATTACTTAAACACTTTCGGAGCCATACTTGCTCATTAACCACAATTACAAGAGCCACTTGCTCAGTAATATACAACAATAACTCTGAGAGCCTTTTGCTTAATAATATAATAAGAGCCTTTTGCTCTACTCAGTGCAATAACTCCAAGAGAGCCTTTTGCTCCAACAGCAGTAATAATGACTAAAAACACGATCCGGTCATGACCTCCTCCTTGAGTACTTGAAGTATATCAACCAAGTAATGTTTCAAATCTGCCGATGTTGCCATCACCCTCCAACAAGGTGATATTCAAGAAACTGCTGTTGCTGCCATCACCCACAACAAGGTGATCCTCAGAAAACTGTGGTTGCTGCCACCACCCACAACAAAGTGATCCTAAGAAAACTGCGATTCCTGCCATCACCCACAACAAGGTGATCCTCAGAAAACTAAGGTTGCTGCCATCACCCTCAAGGTGATCCTCAGAAAACTGAGGTTGCTGCCATCACCCTAAAGGTGAGCCTCAGAAAACTGCGGTTGCTGCCATTACCCTCAAGGTGATCCTCAGAGAACTGCTGTTGCTGTGTTTTCAACAGAATATTGTCGAGAACCTGCCGATCTGCTTTCTAAAACCTGACTAATTCTGTCACCGTGAATGCGACAGACGAAAACTTTCAACAGAGAACAGCATTTCCGGGTAAGGAGGCAACTATCCAACAACAAACAAATGATTGTTTTTCTCAAACAACCACTCACCCTTACACCTCCCTTACCCAAAGAAAAAAAATTACAAAGTTTTTTTTAGCTGACCAAAAAAAAAAAAAAAAAAAAAATTTCCTCCAAAGTTGCCACACCCTGCCAGCCAAAACAGACCCAATCCTGCAACCGTCGCCAATGTGATGGACTGTATTCAGCTCTGCAAGATCTTAATTGCCAAAATAGGATGAGACTGGAATGACTGGTGGTAGAGAAGGCAAGCAAAAGAGGAGGGGGCTTAACAAAACGACTTAAGTCACCTTAAAACCAATTTGTTATCCTAAATTTCTATACATATTTACAAACGTCTAGGTTTTGGAAAATAGAAATGTAAAGCAAATGACCAATACTATAACCAACAATCAAATTACATGGTTCCACATACTTTAATTTAAATTCTCAACAACAATTCTCAATAAATAAATCCCAAAATAAATAATACTCAGCAGCATCACCACGCAAATATAAAAATGAAATATTAAACATTACATATACACTTTCAGAGCCATACTTGCTCATTAACCATAATTACACGAGCCACTCGGTCAATAATATACAACAATAACTCTGAGAGCCTTTTGCTCTACTCAATGCAATAACGCCAGGAGAGCCTTATGCTCCATCAGCAGTGGTAGTGACTAAAAACACGATCCGGTCATGACCTCCTCCTTGAGTACTTGAAGTCCATCAACCCCATGATGCTTCACATCTGCTGATGTTGCCATCATCCTCCAACAAGGTGACCCTCAAGAAACTGCTGTCGCTGCCATCACCCACAACAAGGTGATCCTCAGGAAAATGTGGTTGCTGCCATCACCCTCAAGGTGATCCTCAGAAAACTGCGGTTGCTGCCATCACCCTCAAGGTGATTCTCAGAAAACTGCTGCTGCTGTGTTCTTGACGGAATATTGTCGAGAACTTGCCGATCTGTTTTCCAAGTCCTGACTAATTCTGTCACCGTGAATGTGACAGACGAAAACTCTCAACAGAGAGAACAGCATTCCCGGGTGAGGAGGCAACTATCCAACAACGAAAAAACGATTGTTTTCCTCAAACAACCACTCACCCTCCAACACACACCCACACACACACACACACACACATACTCAGAGAGAGAGAGAGAGAGAGAGAGAGAGAGAGAGAGAGAGAGAGAGAGAGAGAGAGAGAGAGAGAGAGAGAGAGAATGAGGGCGGGTTTAAAGAGAGAGAAAGTATGTTTTCTTACCTCATATTTGTTTTCTAAATCACAAGTGAGTACTTTCCCGTCTAGATCGCAAACAGAAGATTGTTCATTAAGTACAGTCTGTTGGGCTGAAGTTCTCACCCATGTTAATGCTACTATCACCAGGAGTATTGCAGAAATTTTCTCCATTTTCACCGATCAACAAAATACCTGGAAAGACGATGTTTATGAAACATAAATAAAGAAAGATAGAGCTATGATATGGATATAGATGATTAAATTTCTAGAAGAAATAGTTATTTTAACCTATCTGTAAGCAGTCTTATCCACTTAGTCTCATTCATAAAGGTTATATCATAATTTTTTTTATTGTCTATTTACTCCATTTCACAGACCTATTAACCAATATGCTATGTAGCTTAGTTTCTTCATGACACCTCATCACTGTTAATATCTTTCTTTGCGTATCATATATCTTGTCATAGCTTTCTGGAATATTTGTTGCAGATAAGAGATTTCTTGCCTCAGAATTGGGATTTTGGCGATGGAGATTACCATGCTTATAAGGTAAGTGGTTATCAAATAATTTACAAGAATTCTACTTTGTTATTGCCGATCGTACTGTCTGAAGTCAGAGAGGCAAACCTTTCCAGCATGAGTCTAGATTCACAACATTTTTTCAGTTATTGTTCTATTTCTTATTCCTACATATCAGTTTCTTATTATCCAGATTTTTTATGTGTCCTTTACGCAAACACAATTACTTATGTTGCATTCTAACAATCACTGCAAACACAGATGTCAGTGGTACGTGGCCGGTAATAAAGTCACTGGAAAAAAAGTGACAGAAAGAAAAGTCATAATTTTGGATAGGAAAAAGTGAGGAAAAAAGTGTGATTGATTTGTGGAGGTGGGTAATAAAGTCACAGGGAAAAGTAAAAAAAAAAAGTCACAATTTTGGTTATGAAAGAAAGTCAGGTAGTCAAACAATGATATTCAGATCAGTAACAATTTATCTATGTACCATAACCAAGTAAAGTAGTAAAACAGAAAATATTTTGAGTCAGTTATTAACTGGCAATATACGGCTTGTACATATTGACTGCCCCGACGGTGACCACTGGATCTTTCAACACACTCTTCCACCACAGCTTGGTACAGGTGAACTCCCTGTAGCAGATTTTGGAACCACGCTTATTACTGTCAATAATTTCCATGTGGGGCGAGGGGGTAAAAATTACTTTTCACTAAATTCAAGCAATGTTGTTTAACAACAGCACTGAGCTCCGAGATCTCCACTTTTAACTCTGTCTCCGGGGTTGCTGATGTGCTATAGAAAGGAACAAGGTTATATACTGTGCGTATATACTGTAATTTCAACAAGACCTCACACCAAACACTTGACAACAAAATTTTACCGGATTAGACCACCTGTTATCGCACTGACCTTCCAGGATGATGTTGCTCAGCTATACAAAGATCCATGTTTTTGTTCCATTTTAAAATTTTTTAAGGAAAAATCATTAATTTACTTCAGTTCTGCATATTCCTCTACTGAGGGTGATTGACACATTAACCTTAAAAATGTGAGAATTCGGCAGTTAAATTTTTTATGAAAGAAAGAAGCAGAAACAGTGCTAACATTGCCCTGGTTCTTTCCACCTGTGACTTATTTTCATGTGACTTGTTTTCTGCAACTTTTTAACCTGTGATTTTTTAACTGTGACTTTTTTTACCTGTTATTTTTTACTTGTGACTTTTTTTTTACCTTGATCCCCGTGTTAACAGGATGATTTTATCAGCCTCTTTGTACTGGACGAAATGGTGCAAATAATCAGATCAGTTTGTTTATTCTATAATACTTGGTGCCTTCTAGCCATTTGAAAATATCTTATGGTTTGTTGTATTTCCTTGACCGTGAGGTAGTTTTTGGTGACAAGGTCATGAGAACGATTTTACGGAACAATACTTTACTCAATTCTATCACTTCTGCACACAAAACCATTGCTTATGATTTTGTTGGCGAGGTAACCTTACGGCATTAATCGTGATGAATTTTTTTGAAATTAAAATTTGATGCTACACTTATCCTGGTGTTTTTTTGGGGGGTGTGTTTTCTTTTCTCTTTTGTTTTGTTTGTGATTTCTTGTACTTATCCCTCATATCAGAAATTACTGATTAAAACTGAAATACCAAAAATGATCATTCTATAGGTAATACAAGCTACTATGCTTGGAATTGTCCGCTTTTCTCATTTTTTTAGAAATCGTTTTTCACAGCAGTTGGACTAAGAAACAAGATTTGTTTGCTTGTTGGGGTGTTATGTTCATCATTCGATTTATGTTCTAAACATTTTCTTTCTTTTCATCACTGGTCTGTTGTAATGATTATTTTTACCATGATTATATTTACCACATAGGCTTCCTTCCTCCTTTCTCAGTATAGTTATCGTAGTCACAGTCTGAATTACTTTGCGTGAACGTGGAATGTGAGATACCGTTCGACGTTAATTATTGCCAACGATAAAATATTGAAGAGGAGGAGAACGGTAATAATTTTTGCATCATGAGATATTTTTTTTTTTATAAGTGAAAATAGATGAAGCCAACCCAAAAGCATGGAATTTCAGCGCGTTGGTATATTCTTCACAGTAATCAGCATATTTTTCTTACCTCTTATATTATTACGTTAAACTTATACATAGGCATAAAAGAAATACAATTGTGTTATTACAGCAGAAGCATAGCTAAAGTAGATTCGGGACAGAAAATACCAAGTAGCCAGGCTTTGTACAAAAAGATTCAGGTGGGCACTGGCTTAGTTATTTTAGGCAGTGACTGATTCAGTCTTTTGTTGTTAAGTCTCCACGCTTAGAACCTCCTCTTCGTTTTTGTGAGGTAGTGCCACTAAAACAAACATTTTAGTTTTGTCTTAACAGACAAATAGGTCATCAACAAAATGCAAATGATTTCTATGAGAAACTCTTTTGGTTTCGTCTTGGTTTAATACATAAAACTTTTAGAAGAGATTTGGATGCTGTTAAAGTGGAGGAGAAAATCGACGGCACCGTCACATGTCATATACCGGTGCCCATTTTACTTGAGTTAAATCTTAGCAACCAAATATTCGGGTCGACTTATACTTCCGTTTGCCGATAAACGTTTCCCCAAGGCCCATGCTCTTTTCAAAAGATTGAAACAGTGCCTAAAATAACTAGGCCAGTAACCACCTGAATCTTTTTGTACAAAGCTTGGCTACTTTGTATTCTCTGTCTCGAATCTACTTTAGCTATGCCTCTGCTGTAGTTACACAAGCTTATTTATTTTCCATGCCTTTCTATATGCCAACACGCTTAAATTCCGTGCTTTTTGGTTGGCTTCATTTCTTTTACTTATAAAAATATGTCATCGGGCAAAAAATATTACCGTTTTTCTCCTCTTAAGTAGTTCATCGTTAGTATTTAACAACTGAAGGACCTTACCTTCCAACCGTTATTCCCGATAAGTACGATTTGTCACAGTATAATGAAATCATGTAATTGTGTGTTTTATACTCACTTGTTTTTTTTTTTTTTTTTAATCTTTTCCAGTTGGGCGAAGTATCTTCATAGTTTTATTTTTCCAACAGTTTCAAATAAATCGGCGTCTATCTTTCTACCGGTGATGGTTATTTTTATCCATACCTGTATGCGGTGGCAGCTCTTCCTTCCTCCAGCTATGAAGTGATGATACCTGTCATAAGCGCTCGAGCACTGTCTAGCTTACACGGGAGGCTTTATCATTGATTATACACTGCAACGTAGAAAATAATTACTCTTTCGAAAATATTCTGGGGTGAAAGCTCTTGCTAAACTGACCAACAAAAATGCCTTGGGCAACAGAATTTAACTTATCAAATTATCGCACGTTTTTAAGCTTTTAATCTCACAGAGATATAACTTTGTGATTATAACTGAGGAGGAGGCACTGTATTGCGCAACAGTAGGTTTTAGCCATAGAATTTAATTCTAAGAGATATTTCATGTTCTGGAGATCGACTGATAACTCCTATTTCTGTAATATTTTCCCCAGTTTTCAGATCACTGGATCATTGCTATGATTTGCAATCTGTTTAAAGATGTAAGAAAGAAACAGATGAGGTTAGAGAAGAATAATATAAGATAAGTCATAACACGGAATTGATGACGAAAACTTGAAGGACAAAAAAGAAGAAATAGATAAGATAAGACTAACATAGATCTTCCCATGGCAGTGAGGTTACTTTGTGTCTCATTCTTTATGAATATTTATTTGGGAAACTGATTGACTTTTCTTTGTTATCTATTGTTAATTTTAGGGCAACAACAGAACCTGGGGCTTCAAAAGCAAATGAGTCTGTCGTCCAAGTGTTTTTCTTTCACATAAAGTGACTTCTGTACTGGAAAATACTGATCAAAATTCGCTGACACAGATTGAAGGTACAAATACATAATTTGATGTAAATTCCTCCCACATCCCTCCTTTGTACAGTAGTGTTTTCCTCAATGTTCCAAATTGTCAGGAAAATTAAACAAACATATAGCTCTATTTCATGCGTACCTTTCTAAAACATTACTGATTGCCTTTGTTTTCATATTGTTTAAATATATCATTTCTTTCTCATTGAGTTCACGGGTTTCTGGGAAAATTTTCTAAACGTGATTTTATGGCTCTTCCTCAAAAATCGTCAAGACAAGTATTTTCAGTCGGTAAGCAATCATCTTACGTCAGGGTATTAAGGCATGTTTTAATTTCTTTAACATATACTGGAAATATCACGTGTCTTCTCCCGGGGAATACCCGAGGTTTAAGTACTAGAAAATGCTCAGTTTTTTTTAAAGTAACTGTTTCATCGCTCTTATTTGGCTTTTTTCTAAAACATGGTATACCTCACTCAATTTTTTTTAACAAATCTAAATTACGCCTACTTATTCATCAAGTACCTTTAATGAATATTTCCTGTTGGTTGGTTTGAAGGGTTTTTGACACCAACCTCGACACCTCTAAAGAAGTATACCAAACCTAATTCAGCTCTATGATAGCCAGCATTCCTGTTTATTTTCTATCTTTTTTTGTGAGCCGTATTTGTTTCCTTATCTACTGGCTCCTTAACCTTTGTCAGTCAGAATCCGTCTATTGCTTATCAACATATACTTCTGCTGATGACTCATTACTCTTATCTCTTCTAGCATACCACTCAGGATCAAATGTGTGCACCTACTGAGGTTCTGCAGGCATAAAAGTGGAGAAACAATAATTCAGTTAAATTCGTTGACTACAACAGATCATTCTCTATTGCTTTCTTAAAATCTAAAATTGTTTTGACTGATGATAATTGAATTCAGTTGCTTTTCCATTTCGGCCTTAGAGTTTTAAAACTGTTTCAGAAACTTCTTGGCTATATACCCTTTAAATTAATATGTTCAAGCTGGCAGTAAAATTGTTCTGCATTTTATCATCTCCCTCTTAGTGCCTAACAATTGGTTCTTAGCCACGTTAAATAAGCCTAATCCTTCGGGCCAGCCCTAGGAGAGCTGTTAATCAGCTCAGCGGTTTGGTAAAACTAAGGTATACTTCTTTAGTGCCTAACTTTACTTTTTAATATTTCCCTCATTTATGTTTGTTTCTTTAGTCCGTTTCATGGCAAAACGAAAATGAAGGCAATACTTACAATCAAATACAGAAAACTGTCTTACCCTTAAGACTGGGATCCCTTCAGTTTTTTAGTGATTAATAAGGCGTTCATAATCAACGAAAAAATCATCGTATGGCTATCAGGTACAACGAACCGCCATAAAAACAAACGTTTAGACTAACTTTTAGATGTACATACTCAGCAAATAAAGGAATATGAGTAATTCCAAGAAACTACGTGACTTGGAAAAGGTTGCGATTCATGTTTGTAATAATTATGTCCCATAGCTGGACTACTGCTTAGAGTTGGATTTGAGTGATCCCATATTATGTGATGTTATCGCGTCCAGAAATATTGGCTCTTTGCCTTTCTGAGACGGTCATAATTCTCTAACCAAGCCATATATATTAAAATATTAGTCAGAGATGAATAGTACTACTGTAGCGAGTAAGTTGCTGTTGCATGGGATTGGGACGTAAATCATGATATGGAAGACCTTCTGATACTATATTTTTCATAAGTTAGGAAAACTGATGTAAGATTAAGTATTGCATTTCAAAAGAAGATAGATATTTATGCATACCTGTGAGATCCCTTACCTGGCTTTAAAATGAAGAAAATGTCTACAACTATAGTAATCAATTTTGAACATACTGGGTAGTTAATGGATTGTTAGAGAAACGAAAGAAGTGAAAAGTAACTTGAGATCACAAAATGCTGCTGAAGTAATCTTTGAAATCAACTGTTTAAGTCTTGAAATGTAGGTACCACAACGGTTTCCCACATCCATTTTTTTAAATTTCTTTCTTTTTCCCGTATGTCCACAGCATGACAAAATCTTCTAAACCTGATCTGTCATGTGCTATTTCCTACTGCCCTCATTTTTGAAATTAAACGACCGTGGTATTACAAGTGCACAATTATCTGTTTTGGCCAAAAGAATCCATTACGGTAAGTTAGGAATGGCTCAAGACAGCCAAAATGTATGTATTGACTTCATAACCTTAAAAAAGAAAAGATGGAACGGATGAGTATCCTTCTACTTTTTTATGGTTTATGGGACAACGTTTGTAATGAGATCTACTTCAACATGGAAGGTACTTCAGCTCCTGTGGGTATAACTCAAGCTAGAGTATTTTACTGAATTTTGGACATGAGGGCCAACTCTTGAATTGTAAGGTTCCTGAAAAATAGAAATTACTGAAGTAAATCAGTAAGAGATATCCAATACTACATCCTGAATGGCAAGGAATTTCCACGAAGCATTTGTATCTAGGAAATTACCCACATATACTATGACATCTATTTGCTGGAAATTACCAGCATTGAGGAATCTTCTACCAAACTTAGCCTTAAGCATTTCAAAGCCTTATTCGAAAATCCAATCCATTACACTATATATCTGTAAATTCTGAAACGTATGAAATACTGTTAACCTGTCATTATACGTGTATTTTACTCTGACTTCTGTAGTGTAGTGCATTGCTCGATGAACTGGGGTCTTATCTTTGTTGATAAACAGCCCTGATAGTTCTTAACAATACTAAGTCTTTTCTGAACACTCCGCACCGAATACACATACATTTGGAACATGACACAGATTATGTTCCTACACGAGCAAAGTATCAATGAAATTCTTGACTGTAATTAACCAGGCGGAATTTGTTATATACATTTCAAATCAAGGGCTAAACCGATCATTGGTCGAGATGAATAATAGACTGAAGGATATTCAAGGTTAATAAAAGTTCATGAATAATAGAGGTTCACACCATTTCCTTAATAATCTATTAATCCATATGTTTACACTTTTGTATAACAATAAAGTAAAGTCCAGTATAAAAATTTTCAATAAATTATTCTGTAATATTGGAAGAACTACAAGACAAAAAAATGTGTTAAAGCCACCTTTTTAGACACAGTGTAAAAAGATTTTTATTCACAAAAATTAAAGCCATAATAAATTTCATGCAAATTAAAAGTCACTGATTATTGCCCCAAGATAGTTGCCAAGTATCTGTTAAATCCACTTTCATACATCTGAAACATAATTTCTGTTACTTCTAATTTTTATTGATTTGATGGGCCGTAAGCCAGTAGCTGTTGCGATAGAGCCATAGCATTACTAAGAATGAAAAAGTAAAAAAAAAAAAAAATGTATTTTTCCAATATTTTACATTAATATCAAATTGGGCAAACCTGTTGATGTTATATGTCGGTTTAAAATAACACTACTGATTTATTAACTCTAAAATTCTAAAAAAAAAAAAAAAAAAAAAAAAAAACAGGTATGATTATTTAACAAAATTTAGAGGCATTAATACATATTCCCCAATATTATTCATGTCCCATATGTTGTCCACTGATTAGCTTAATGTAAGTAATCTATCCGTTAAAAAAAGAAAGCGATGACCATGCTGAAAATATCTTCCTTATTTACATTGATTGCAAAAGCAATGAAATGTTTCCAATTAAAGTTTTGGAATAGCTGCATGATTATGAACAAGATCTAAGATATAACATTAATGAGTTGTTCATGACATGGAAATTGAAGATGTATCCTTTGCTAAATATACCTATTCATATGTTAGTAGACTGGTCCTTTTTTTATATAATTTTTCTATCTGAGCCTCTCTTTCTCCATATGAATATACACAATTATAAATTTATTTATCAAATATCCATAATTTTCAGAGATCCATCTCATTATATCAGACACAAATCCATTGACCCGAGAAGTAAAAGACTCATATGTAAGTAAAATTTTATGAACTTATACAATCACTATGACTTAGGATAGCAACTTTTATTAAGGTTTGAAGTTTTTCTCTGAAGTGATGGTGTAATTCTCGCCAATTTCCATCTCACTCAATAAAATTAGTTTGATAAGAAAAGCGTCTCCGTCCAAATTCCTGCTGATTTAGAAAACTTAGAGCAAACCTGTCAAGATTAATATCCTTGGTATATCAGTGTTGTATTATCTTATATATAGGCTGGATGTAGGTATTATTAATTTCCAATAAGTAATAATTGCTGCACCTCCTGTAATATCAATGGATGGATTTCAACTAACATTAACGCATTTCTGTTGCAACTGAATTGTTTGTCCTCTTTGCATTATGTCATTAAATAATCATTAAGTAAAATATACTGTATATTCAGTATATACAGTATATCTCACATATTTTTTCAGCTCATAAACCAATAACGCCGTGAGTGGTAATATGCAAATGATGAATCTGTGTAAATAATCTTAGCATTACTGAAAAAAAAAAATCCTTTAAAGAACCAATGAAGTAACTCCGTCAGTAGGCGTGTTTTCTTTAATTCCTTGCTTGCCTTTTTCTGAAAGGTGCTCTCAGACTTCTATTTTTTTTTTTTTTAAACCCTTACCTACTAGCAGGATATCCAATAAAGTTTTACACATTAATAAAAAATTTCTATTAACAATTCGAAACCTGGTGACATTCCTCACGATGTAGTGTTTAACTACCCTGCACTTCTACTTATTAATTTTATTTGTCTAATGACCCACTAACCAAATATACTCCATCTACAAAAGGTCGAGATTCGGAGGCGATGAGCACACCTGCCATATTTCCTATTGAAATTTTTTAGGGGGTAGGGTTACAATCTGGTAGATTTGGCATTGATTTTGAGCGGCGTTGGCTTTTCCTTGTGTATGGACGATTTAATAAGTAACAGCAGGTCGCTGTAAAGAAACGATTTTCTGTCACCGCCTTCCTTTTATTAGTATAAAAAAAAAAAAAATCAAAGACCAAAACATTGTACTTCAACCTGCTGTATATTTTATTTCCATAATGATCTTTACAAAATCTATGTAGTTTGTGTGCATATATATATATATATATATATATATATATATATATATATATATATATATATATATATATATATATATATATATATATATATATATATATATATATATATATATATACAGTATATACATATGTGTGTGTGAGTGTGTGTGTGTGTGTGTGTGTGCATGTGTGCAGCATATATATATATATATATATATATATATATATATATATATATATATATATATATATATATATATATATATATATATACAGTATATATATATACATGCATATACATGCTAACAATACCTAGAAACGAAGTCACTTGTAAGTAAAAACAAATAGATGGATAATATGCTCGAATATGTCCATTTTCAGGATTAACCTCAACCTCGAGGTTAATCCTGAAAGTGAACCTTTGGGATTAGTATTCAAAACTTCCTTCGACAGGGTGGGAAACGTGGTATCGCCGCCAATTGCGGGAACGTCTGAACCCGTCATGGCTAGCGAGTCTGTGTTTTCATATATCTGCCCCATATTCGGTTGTTCTCAACCCCATACTGACATCTATAATCACCAATGATGGCGCCTCCTGACATATTACACTTGTTTAACTTCCTTGAAAATCTGCATCAGAAGTAGTAATCTTTAACTTTCATCTTTTCATATCCACCAGTCACTGGGGACCTTCCATTTTGATTATGATTTTCTGTTTCTTATTCCACCTCATTTGCTTGGCTTTTATAGGAAATATTTTCTTTGTTATCACAAGTTTTGTTTGTGTTACGGGTTACTTTAGGGTTGACTATGGTGATCATTGTCGCTGATTCTTGTCAACTTTGTGTAGTTGGCAGACCCTGGGTGTCATTGCCATTTTCATATATTTTTCCGCTAACTTCACAGTCTGTTACTTCACTGAGAGCAATATTTGCCCTTTTGAGACATGTTAGCTTTAGTCCATGACAGAGATGAACGAAGGAGCTCTATGAAAAAAAAAAAAAACTCTTAATGGGATCGGGTTATTGATAGGTATGAATGAAGGCAGTTTTATTGCTATTGTACCATCCATCATGTGCACTTGAGCATATGTATGAGACCAGATCTTTATGAACTCATCTAAAGACACCTGAGTGGCCTCTGAATTATTGTTGAATTACAGTAACTAATAAATGACACTTAATACCACGTAATTACACAGTCAAATGTCGATCTGAAGAGGTTCCATGAGTCAGTAAAAGTTATTGTATATCAGCGACGTGGTGTTTCGAATATCTTCGAAGAAAACATCTAAAAATGTTCACAAAACCAGCGACTTTTAGAGCACGGCCGTTATTCCCGTGACACAACTGCCATCCTATAAAGAGCATCAGCTTCTGGGTTCGTTTCCTGTGCTATTTGCAGTCAGCATTTTTATCAGGATTGATAGTGTGTTTTTCAAAAATCCTATCACTATTGATGAATTGCAATCGATCTTTCTCAAATAAGTCTGCTTATGAGATAATAATTTCTCTTCATGACTTAGCGCAAGCTGAATTATTTCGGCTTTTTTACTTATTTGTAATGATAATTTATGAAGACTTCCATCGAATAATTCCTCTGATATTATAATGCAGTCAGGAATTTTTTCAATTTCTGAAAATATTTCGCTTTCAAAATCCCCATTCGGAAATGATTTATCATATACATCTCTATGCTCGACTAATTCTGTGAGAGCACTGCTTTCAAAATATTCTCTGATTTCAGTTTCATGTCGTTTCTTATAATCGAGTTTCTGAGCTTCAAAGAGTGATTCATATGTATCATGTACGTAGTTTAGAAATATATTTGTCTTCGACTGCAATCCTATCGTCGCCAGAGACGACCCAATCTCCTTTAGTAGCATTAATACATCAAAAATAATTTCTTCGTATTTCTTAATCTTCTCGTCACAGTGAGATTTTCGCCGAATAGCTAGTAATTTAGTTCTGTATTCCAAGCAGGCTCTCGTGGCCCCCTTTGCTCTTCCAAGCGAGGTTTTTAGCTGTGATATACTCTGTAAGAGACCATCCTGACCTCTCTTCGAAAGTATTTCTGACAGTGATATATTCGAGAAGAAAAAAAACAGCTGTCTTCGGAAGTAGAATTCTTTTTTCATGTATTGTAAGTGCATGTATTCTTTCATCAAAATGATTATCGAAATGGTCCGTCATCCTATGGAAATCTTCGTTATTGCTTTCAAGATTGCAGCTTTCATCACTTACACTCAGAATAGATTCTTCGGCTTTCGTGATTTTGTTCTGAATATAGAGAAGTTTCTCCAGCACCGATATAGTCTTTTTTTCAAGCTCTTCAAGGAATAACCCCTTTTCAGTTGCATTTAGGTCATTTGTGACCTCATTAATGTCAGAATTTTCATCACTGTAAGTTGATGCATTATCACTAGGTATCATATTCCCTTCAGTTACTAGGTTTGTGGGCCTATCAAAAATGTCACTCATTTCTAAATTCTCTTGTTCTTTTATGTTTATTAGAGTAATATCTTCAATTATTCTGGTAAATTTCAATTCCTGAATTATGTTGTTTTTCTTAATTAATATGTATAGCAAAACAACATTAACGAGAAGTGAAGCAATTAACAGAAGAGTAAGAATAAAGATACTTACTTTAAATGTATCTTCTGCTATGCATTCATGCAATGAAATGCTTGCCTCAGTCACCTCTGTGTTTTCCATATGTACTCTATCCTTTGCACAGTTAAGTGTCTCTTTAAGCAAGACACCTTTCATGAAGCGATGAAATTTCTGATTCTTGTAAGAACGCAACTGTTCCCTCAGTCAATGGTGTTGGGATATCCAGAGTTCTTATCTTTGAATTCAAAACTATAAGCATTTGAAGACTGGCCTGTGTTTTCAAAATGTCAACCACCGAATCCTTTATATAGATTTTGGTAATGTGTTCAGGTACCCGGTCCAGTTTTGTATGATCAGCTGATAAATAAATAATACTTTCACATGATTTACTTTCACCGTCCGTCACATATACCCTTGAGACGATTTGAAACTTGATGTCGACGCAGACTGAAGAATTAAGAAGAACGTTTCCTGCGTTGAGGATGAATACTCTGCGTATTGATCTTCCAAGGGAGTAGCCCATTTCCACCAACTGAAAGAGTATCATGGTGATCTTGGTAAAAAACGCTGTCACACTTCAGCAACCACAAGCATAACCACTGAAACCAAATGAAGTACATAGGCTCACAGTAACAATTCCCCATACACCCGCAGAAAAAAAATTTCAGATGGGTTTTATTCTCACGACCAATATAATGAAATTATGCAGCAGAAAACTGGGTTAGATTAATTTTATTGACATTTAGGAGAATGTTACCCTGTATAGGGGAAACCAAGCTGGGTAAACTGATATGTGAAACCATTTTACGCAATGGCCTTTACTACAATATGATTCCATTATTCTGCCTCACAAGTAAAACTATTCGAGTCCCTAAGCTCTGTCCCTATCAGTATTTATTTTCATTACGAGGTTGTCATTATAAGGTTGAGGCAAATGACGAACAGCTTTAGAACTAAGACTATGACATATAACATGCATAAATACATTAACAATTTAGATCCTACGTAAGACAACGTGCCTAACTGGTGAGTTTTATAAAATCAAGTCTTCTTTTTTCTATTGTTTTGCTCAAATTGCAACATCGTCCACATTAATTTTTTTGTCTGTGTGTGTGTAATTCGCTTCTGTACAAGTGTATTTTAGTATAATTAAGAAAGTGTTTCATATTTTTGTAATTCGTTTATTAAGATATCACAAAACATATCCAGAAACAGAGAGAGAGAGAGAGAGAGAGAGAGAGAGAGAGAGAGAGAGAGAGAGTGCATTGTGGGTTTGGCCAATTAAGAAAGTTTGGTTGAAGTTTGAGTGTAATAGGGAAAATCTGATTAAAAATTGTCATAGATTTCATGTCTAAGCTTGTATTGTAAAATTACTCTTTTCGACTAAGACGTCTAACTTACTTTTGTGAAGATAACAGTGTGTAATCATTAACACTAAAGGTAAAACAAATCATCAAAATATTTATACATAGGGGTATGAACAAAAACAATTGGAAAAATAAATGTATAATTGAAATCAAGCACTCTGAAAAAATAATATAATTCTATGGCAAGGGGAAATGACATCTCGAAGGAGCAATACAATGCTTCATGAACTTACGAGCATTAACATTGTATACGTCCAGGCAACCTGTGCCGAAGTTTTAAAAAATCGGAAATATAAGGATTCTTTTACTAGGCATTGTAATTTTGAAGAAGTGTTAATGAAGTGATACACTGCAAACCTTATATTAGAGGTTCTAGGGTTGATAGAGAAAATGAGATTTAGCAAGATGGATTAATGACTGCCTGTATGGTTGATGGAATAAAGGAAGTGGCTGATTTTAACTGGGATTGAAAGTGAAGGTAAACGATATTGGAAGACGCTAAGCTTTGTTAAGTACAGAACAGGAGATGCAAAGAAGGCGACAGGACCTCTGTAGAATGTTTAGGAAAGAAGAGGGGTTTTTAGGGAAGGAAAGAGAGCTGCACGCGTGTGCGTAGAACCAACACTCGTTTTTGTAGGCAAAGTTTGGATGTGTATTGGGGAACATGCGGAGATGTGCAGCAATAAGAATCAAAACGAAAGGACGAGAAGGCTAGAACTATGAAGATGGGGTGATTACTTTATTATTATTCGTAAACATAAATCAGAGTTTCGCGGCGTGGGGTTGGGGGTGGCCTTGGCCCCTGGGGAGGATGGACGATAATATGTTTGTCGAAAGTGTGTGCAATTCTGAAATTCTGGAAGGGAAACAGAGAGGGAGACAGGGCTAACTAGACGAGTGTGAAAGAGTAGACCTAGCAGAATAATTTTAATTCCCAGAAACTCTAGATTGCGCGATCACCGTACATGAGAGTTAAACTTCATTTTGTAGTAAGAAGATAAACAAGACAGACTTTGGGAATAAATAGTTTGCCCTATTTGTTTCACCCTGAATTAGGTCATGAGGTGACCATTTGCTGAGGTTAAGAAAAAAGAAAATGAAACAGAATGGGATTTTTTAAAAGTCCTCCATCTCTCAGGAATGTGACTCGGTGCATCTCGCTGGTGAGGCTTAAAGGTTAGCCACAAGACTGTTGGATAAATTTCAATTTACTGATTTAAGTCCATCAGCTAACATTACGAAAACGGCGATAACATAAATTAACAACTTTTGTTATATTTTCCTCTGGAACTAACAACGAACGGAAGAATGTTTTACTACTGTCGATCTCTCTCTCTCTCCCTCTTTCTATACACACAGAGACTAATATATATATATATATATATATATATATATATATATATATATATATATATATATATATATATATATATATATATATTTGTGTGTGTGTGTGTGTGTGTATGATTTTGTGTCTGAGCATTTTCGTTTGTTTTGAGCTTCCGTGATTAAATGATATGACTGTGACCTTACAAAGCAAAAACTTAGGTACCGAATATTCTAGAAAAGTCTCTTATAAGGGAAGTAAAACTAATTTTAATTTAGAGTATATCTAAAAACGTGACTCGATCCATCCAACAGTCTCCCTGTGGCATTTCTCGAGAGTTAATGAAGCCGTATTAACCTACTGAAAAGGGAATGATAACTGTCTAACGAACCTCATCAGTGTTTCCGTAATCACAGAGCAGAACATCTCCTTCATGCTTGCATCTGGAGTCCTCTCCACTGACCCTCAGTCCGAGGCGAGTTTCATCGATAGCTGCAGCACTCGTGCAATTCCTCAGCTGTAATGCTGTGAAGAACGGCAGCAAGGTGATCCAGTCTAGAATGAATATATCAATGATTAGGGAAAATTTCCTTTTAATTTTGGTAAGGTTTGAGAATCATATAACCGATACAAAAATACATTTAAAATCTCAGTTTTTTGTTGGGTTTGATTTAATTGCGACATGGTTTGAGAATTAATTGTCACACAACTGCATTGAAAACGTCACTGTCTTATCTCTATATATATAAAAATGGATTTTTGTATTTGTGTATGTTCCTGCATAACTCTTAAGCGCATTAAGCAATTTCAACCAAACTTCGTATACATACTTGCTGTCTGGAAAAGATTACTCTGGGGGTACGACATCACAAGCACCAAAGGGCACCAAAAAGGGTGGAATGGGCGTCCCTGAAATGGGGCTGGTTAAGCCCTTAGACTTACTAACTTTATGATTTTATCATAATCTAATTTCGATATACATAATGACTTAGTATCTGGAAAGGAATACTGTGGGGGTAAGGCATCAATGGCACCAAAAGGGGTGGGTGTTGGGAAGGGTGTGACAGAGAGAGAGAGAGAGTGAGAGGGAGAGGAAGTGAGAGTGAGAGAGTAGAGGGGGTGTTAGGGAGAACAGAGAGAGAGAGAGAGAGAGAGAGAGAGAGAGAGCAGATGGGGTGTTGGTGAGAAGAAAGAGAGAGAGAGAGAGAGAGAGAGAGAGAGAGAGAGAGAGAGAGAGAGAGAGAGAGAGAGAGAGAGAGTAAGAGGGGAGGAA
This sequence comes from Macrobrachium rosenbergii, assembly GCF_040412425.1. Classification (NCBI taxonomy): domain Eukaryota; kingdom Metazoa; phylum Arthropoda; class Malacostraca; order Decapoda; family Palaemonidae; genus Macrobrachium; species Macrobrachium rosenbergii. Next base: position 16,529,033 of record NC_089742.1, read on the forward strand.
GTGAGAGAGAGGGTAGAGGGGGTTTTAGGGAGGAGAAATAGGGAAAAAGTGAAAGAGAGAGAGAGAGAGAGAGAGAGAGAGAGAGAGAGAGAGAGAGAGTTTATTGGTTGTCATTCAGAATTATCACAGGCATCGCAGGGTTATATAATAAAAATAATAACAAAAATAATACTTGATTTCAGCCCTTGGCCACATACTATATACATATTAAGAGAAAAACACAGTAAATACTATATAAAAAAATCTCTGCACTACAGCCAGAAAGTACTAACTATCTTAACAGTGCTCTCCACGTGTGGTAAACACCAAAATACCACGTGAATATGAAGTAAAAGAAAATATATAGAAACTACTAAGGAATCAGAGCCGATGAAACATGGTTTTTCTGTAACACCTTTTTATCAAAACATCGGCTAAAGGTGAAAGTTGTCAAGTGCATATTTTATAACCCTACCTAATTTTTGCAAGTATTATCTAGTACCTAAGTTCGATAGTTTTGATATTTATAGAGTAAAATGAAGTCGCTGATGCCGGAACCGAGAAAATCACAGAAAAGGATCCTAAAACTATTCGTGACATAAACATAATATGATGTCATGAGGCTCCGCCCATCCACCAGGTAGGTGGTGAATGGATATACTTACACAATCAAGGCATCAACAAATTTAATAAGGGCCAGCAGGATATGGAATTGTCCCCGTGGTTGCAGGACTGCATTAGTGCTGCAAATACAAGCGAGAAGGCCCGTAGCAAGATTTACTATAGTGTGAATACGTAATTATTTCTATAGTGGGTAATAGTTAGAAGTGTGGGCATGAGCTGTTATACAATCCTCTCATTTTGAGGGGTACTGGGAGTCGGACAATATCCATGAGAGCGTGGAACCAGTCATCACTGACATCGGTAGTGACGATGAGGACGGGGATAATGACCTCTTTCTCGAGTGGCGATGAAGACATTTTGTAAATAAATGAAGTATAGTGTTAGACGTATTATTTGTACATCTAAAACATATTTATTAAAACGCAATGATTATAACAACATGTTCCTCATTCAAACTGATTTCAACATATTTTCCTTTCCATGCATATATTAAGTAGGTAATTAATAGCTTGCCCTCAAAATCTTAACTCCTACCATTACCTTTTATTTGCAGCGAATATACGAGCGCTATTTAGGGTGCTGTATGATGTAAATAAAAAAAGCAAAGAAAAATAGCAATGGGTTACGGTAACTAAAAAAAAAAAACAATGGCGTTTACTTTTACACCTCTAACAATTGAGGGAAATGAGGTATCAATGCTTCTCATTTAAATTCTGCTTCTAGTGACCGCTCCTGGCTTGCTGCAAATAGAAGGCTTGAGTGCCGAAACCTGAGGTAAAACGAAACGGATTGTCTTTTTGCATTCCCGCCCTGAATAGAATTAGATAATATTATAACAAACGAGCTACAGACTGGTTCATTACGTGAATGAATTACATACATTGAATTATTTATAAAGTAGAAAAGATACGAATTCAAGAAAATGGGAGTATTCCAAGGTAACAACTTTGTCCCAACAACTGTTGTGGAAGTTATGAAGAAACCTCCACAAAATAGTAATATAATAATAATAGTAATAATGGTAATAAAAATTATTGAGAATGATAATGTAATCAAGTGAACGATGATAAATCCTGCTCACCATCATTGATATCGCTGAAGCCTAAGACAAGGGCTGCTCACTTTCCCCCAAACCCACCATTTAGGCGGAGACTTCTTGCGTCAGCAGGTGAATTGCGGTAATGAGCAGGTACTGTACCTCTAATATACGTCATCTCCTTAAGTTAAGTATTTCTTAGTTTAACCAGACCACTGAGCTAGTTAACAACTCTCCTAGGGCTGACCCGAAAGATTAGATTTATTTTACGTGACTAAGAACCAACTGTTTACCTAGCAACGGGACCTACAGCTTATTGTGGAATCCGAACCACATTATGACGAGAAACAAATTTCTATCACCAGAAATAAATTCCTCTAATTCTTCATTGGCCGCTCGGAGAGTCGAACGCTGGGCCAACAGCGTGCTAGCCGAAAGATCTACCCACCCCTCCAATGAAGAACTACGTCATCTTTTACCTAGTTACCCCAGGTGGGAGGCGACTCCACATAATTGGATAGATCTTGTCTCTCTTGGGCTTGCTAAGAACAGTTTTATGAATATGTCATTGGCATGTGGGCAGAGCCCCAGTGAAGAGACGTTTTCCCCACATGTGAACTTCTCTTCACTGTGGGAGGGGCCTCATGACGTCATAGTTAAACGTCACTACTGTGTTCAAAACCATTACATAGAATTTTCATAGCTCTGGCATAAGAAGCATACTTTTACTCTTGTAAGTACCAGAACTATTGAACTGGGGTACTAAATAATAATTGCAAAAGTTAGGTAGGGTCATAAAATATACACTTACCAACTTTCACTTCTATCCGATGCTTTGATAAAAAGGTGTTGCCGAAAAACCATGTTTCATCGGCTCTAAATCCCATAATAAAGGTATGAAATTCAGTCTTACGTGTAAACTAGAAGTAAAGCGATACTTGTAGCTTCATGATCGTATATAAATCACGGTGTGATAAAAAAATGTCATAAAAAGAGCTGCGTGTTCCAAACGTACCAATGAACTATCATGGTCGAGGTGGGTTAATGCCGAGGCTAAGTACAATTTCCCCGCTCTCGACGGGTAAATATAGTACACCAGACTCGGCGTTAACTTATACCTCTCTTGATAGCTCAGTGGTTAGCGTCGACTGGATTCGCTGGATGCGCGTCTGTGTGTCGTGGGATCGAGACTCGGCAGTGCCCGTCCATTTATCACTTATAAATTCCCCTTCGGTGATAATTCCCCATCGGGGATATTCCTGAGGTAGCGTGGATTTGATATTAAGTGATATTTGTAGCTTCATGATCGTATATAAATCACGGTGTGATAAAAAAATGTCATAAAAAGAGCTGCGTGTTCCAAACGTACCAATGAACTATCATGGTCGAGGTGGGTTAATGCCGAGGCTAAGTACAATTTCCCGCTCTCGACGGGTAAATATAGTACACCAGACTCGGCGTTAACTTATACCTCTTGATAGCTCAGTGGTTAGCGTCGACTGGATTCGCTGGATGCGCGTCTGTGTGTCGTGGGATCGAGACTCGGCAGTGCCCGTCCATTTATCACTTATAAATTCCCCTTCGGTGATAATTCCCCATCGGGGATATTCCTGAGGTAGCGTGGATTTGATATTGCGATATTTGTAGCTTCATGATCGTATATAAATCACGGTGTGATAAAAAAATGTCATAAAAAGAGCTGCATGTTAAAGCGTACCAATGAACTATCATGGTCGAGGTGGGTTAATGCCGAGGCTAAAGTACAATTTCCCGCTCTTGACGGGTAAATATAGTACACCAGACTCGGCGTTAACTTATACCTCTTGATAGCTCAGTGGTTAGCGTCGACTGGATTCGCTGGATGCGGCGTCTGTGTGTCGTGGGATCAAGACTCGGCAGTGCCCGTCCATTTATCACTTATAAATTCCCCTTCGGTGATAATTCCCCATCGGGGATATTCCCTGAGGTAGCGTGGATTTGATATTAAGCGATATTTGTAGCTTCATGATCGTATATAAATCACGGTGTGATAAAAAAATGTCTTAAAAAGAGCTGCGTGTTCCAAATGTACCAATGAACTATCATGGTCGAGGTGGGTTAATGCCGAGGCTAAGTACAATTTCCCGCTCTCGACGGGTAAATATAGTACACCAGACTCGGCGTTAACTTATACCTCTTGATAGCTCAGTGGTTAGCGTCGACTGGATTCGCTGGATGCGCGTCTGTGTGTCGTGGGATCGAGACTCGGCAGTGCCCGTCCATTTATCACTTATAAATTCCCTTCGGTGATAATTCCCTATCGGGGATATTCCTGAGGTAGCGTGGATTTGATATTAAGCGATATTTGTAGCTTCATGATCGTATATAAATCACGGTGTGATAAAAAAATGTCATAAAAAGAGCTGCGTGTTCCAAACGTACCAATGAACTATCATGGTCGAGGTGGGTTAATGCCGAGGCTAAGTACAATTTCCCCGCTCTCGACGGGTAAATATAGTACACCAGACTCGGCGTTAACTTATACCTCTTGATAGCTCAGTGGTTAGCGTCGACTGGATTCGCTGGATGCGCGTCTGTGTGTCGTGGGATCGAGACTCGGCAGTGCCCGTCCATTTATCACTTATAAATTCCCCTTCGGTGATAATTCCCCATCGGGGATATTCCTGAGGTAGCGTGGATTTGATATTAAGCGATATTTGTAGCTTCATGATCGTATATAAATCACGGTGTGATAAAAAAATGTCATATATATATATATATATATATATATATATATGTGTGTGTGTGTGTGTGTGTGTGTGTTGCTACGAGTGTTGGTTGATTGCAAGTTCTTACCTTTGGGAGATGACATCTAACTGGGAACCAACACGTTCGTGCAAGAATGAGTGCTGGAAGCATTATATTTCAAGCAAAACTGGAGGACTCAGGAGAGAAATTCCAGGTCTAAATTATTTTAATGTATTTGCACTAATCATAACAAACAATTACAAAGAGCCATTACAATTCAAATTACACAATTGACAAGATTACGAGTGCCACTCGATGCGGAATAAAATACAATGAATTAACATTCAGGAATGACTTGATTGATGGGCGTATGGACACAGTGGAGACAGATGCTTTTACAGCGGTTCACACATCCTTTCTGCAATGTCTGGAGAAAGGAACACGATCACTTGTTACCCAAAATACAGGCAAATTTTTTCGAAGTAGAATGCTGAAAGCTTAGGGAGCTAACGTCAAGTTATGTTCAGTTACGTTATGCTTTAATACTGATACATGGTTACCGACAATGACCAGGGTCTAAGCACAATGCAAGGGGAAAAGGAAACAGAGGGAGATAAAATATAAATAAAAATGACCGAACACTCCACCACACAGTATGTTATTTCCTTAAGCGTAGATCCTTGGTTGTAGAATAAAGGACTCTCAGACGAGTGGGGACTTCTGCATGTGGCACTTTAAGGTAGCACTTGGATGGCGGGTGAACGGCCAGACAAAGAGTGGAGCAGTTGCTCGGTGACATGGGAGCGCACAGTAGCATGTCACTGGGTCAGTGGTCGTTGCCTGTGTTCACTGTCCTGGGCCATTCAGGTGTCCTGTCTGTCGAGGGCAATTCCTGTTAATTACTACTGCAGGCCATTTACGTGGGTGCCCGAGAAAGAAGTCTTCAGCAAGTCAAGTCATAAAAACAGATTAAGGTGAGAGTTTTGGAGAGGCTTAGCGAGGAAGAGTACTGACCCTGATGAATTTCTGTATAAGTATGACTTACTGTCTAGAAAAGAATACTGGGGGGGTAAAGTATACCTGGCTCGAAAGTGGGTGTGGCTAGGAAGGGGGTGACATGTAAAACTAACCAAAATGACAGATATTAGTTTCTAATTCACAGTTTTTGAGGTCACTGAGATGAATAGTGACACTTAGTGTCTAATCCATGGTTTTCGAGATTGCTGAGATGAATAGTGACACTCCTGATGCCCTTTAATTCCAAGTTCAGCCCCTATAGGAATGGGGGTTGAGAAGGGGTGAAATATAAAATGTCAAGAGTGCTGGACAATATAATTGAAGCAACTATCTTAACAGGAAAGGGAGTGAGAGAGAGAGAGAGAGAGAGAGAGAGAGAGAGAGAGAGAGAGAGAGTAGAGGGATGGGAAAGAGAGAGAGAGAGAGAGAGAGAGAGAGAGAGAGAGAGAGAGAGAGAGAGAGAGAGAGAGAGAGAGAGAGTTTATTGGTTGTCATTCAGGCTTTTACAGGGGTGAGAGGGGTGAAATATAAGATGTCAAAAATACTGGGCATTGTAATTGAAGCAACTATCTATAACAGGAAAGGGAGAGAGTGAGAAAGAGAGAGTAGAGGGGGTGTTTATCGGTTGTCATTCAGAGTTTTGAAATTTATAATGGCATTTTCTTGACTATAGTTTGAATTCATTCTTGCATTATAAACGAACTTTATTTTATCAAGAGTGATTTCCGGATTAAGTGTTATCTCATCTCCATTAAAATATTTATCATTTAATGCTATGATCAGTGCCACTGTCGTAAGAAACAATGTCAGCTAAGACTAGTGAGTCACACACATACTGTAGTAAGCGGTTACTAAGAAGACCACTAAGGTATAATGTTTAAGCCTTTAACGACAAATCATGAGAAGCAACCAACTAGAAGAGAGATATCGCACAATGAATTATTTTTATCGATGATTGCCGCCTCTCATTCATGGAAATAAGAGACAAGGACAAGATCTTACTTGAACAAAGTCAATAACATCCTGCACATCATGGGTTTTATTATTAGGATATAATTGGAAAATAGAGCTGTACAGAAGAAGACTAGCTATCAATGCATGAAAATCATAAATTGCATAAAAAAAAATAACAAAAAAAAATTTCATCCAAACTAACGACTTCAAACCATGGAAACAATCAGAACTTCAAATATGGTGAGAAAATACAAGAAGAAATTATCCAAATTTCAGGTATTCACAGAGTATGAGTAATAATTATTTACGTAGTGTGGCTATCAATTATGTCCTTGAAATCAATTAGCACCACTTACTGACGAGAAGTAATCAGTAAGATAAACAAGATTTTATAAGAAAATTAGTGTTACCAATTTTTTATCATATATATATATATATATATATATATATATATATATATATATATATATATATATATATATATATATATATATATATATATATATATATATATATATATATGTATATATATATATATATATATATATATAGAAATTTATATATAGAAATCATCAACACACAATCACGTGTGGAACAGAAATAAATTTCTGACTCATGTCGGGATCAGACCCCAGGTCTCTCAGGTGGAAAGCAAGGGCGTTATCCACTAGGCCATACAAGTCTAAAAGTTGGAACCTGAGAGCAACTGCACAATATCTGAATTACCTGGGCAAGCTAACTGCTTGCATACCAGCGAGTTTTCCCCAACTTCGACTCAGCAATGACCCAATAGACAGCATTTCATTCGAATTATCCCTTCTGAGTGAATAAGATAGAAATCATCAACACACAATCACGTGTGGAACAGAAATAAATTTCTGACTCATGTCGGGATCGAAACCCAGGTCTCTCAGGTGGAAAGCAAGGGCGTTATCCACTAGGCCATACAAATCTAAAAGAAGTTGGAACCTGAGAGCAACTGCACCCAAGGAATTACCTTGCTTTCCACCTGAGAGACCTGGGTTCGATCCAGACATGAGTCAGAAATTTATTTCTGTTCCACATGTGATTGTGTGTTGATTATTTCTATCTTATTCACTCAGAAGGGATAATTCGAATGAAATGCTGTCTATTGGGTCATTGCTGAGTCGGGAAGTTGGGGAAAACTTGCAGGTATGCAAGCAGTTAGCTTGCCCAGGTAATTCCTTGGGTGCAGTTGCTCTCAGGTTCCAACTTCTTTTAGACTTGTATGGCCTAGTGGATAACGCCCTTGCTTTCCACCTGAGAGACCTGGGTTCGATCCCGACATGAGTCAGAAATTTATTTCTGTTCCACACGTGATTGTGTGTTGATGATTTCTATCTTATTCCATTCCACGTGGCCTTAGAAGACTGCAAGGGGGATTGCAAGTCTCCCAAACGCGAGCTGACATTAAACAGCGGCCTTTTCATCATCCCAAGGGCGCCCTTTTCCGCCCCAATCTACGATTAGAAGAAATACTTTGGAGAAGGAGGCCCTTTTGTCCACGCTCCCACACGTGGTTCTCGGCAGAAGACGTCGTCATCCCTACGCCCCTACAAATGTGGTCATGTACCCAAAACGAGTTGCTAGTCACGATTACTTAGCCCTTTTGCATTTATTAATTTCTGGGCCTATAACTTTGTGTTCCCTGATATTCCTTGGTTCAAGCCAGGCCCACGTGTTCACAGCTCCTTTCCTCTGAGTCACAAGTAACGCCTCGGGGAGTCCTTTGGCACCTTCAGTGCACCCCCGAGTAATTCAATCCCCAAATTCCAGCATTAGATGTGTAACGGGGGTCCTAATATCGTTTCAGGAAGACGCATGTAGCAGAATTATCCTTGGTCCGTGTTCCTGGCATTCCCAAGCTCCCCCTTCGGGAGGACTTCTGCGGCAGTAATTTACCGTGTTTTCAGTTAATTTTCCCTTTGACCTTGTGTGCTATCAAATATAACTATTTTTATATATCCACGTGTTTCACGCACTTCCCCTAGTGAAGGAGCCCTCCGCTCCGTGTACTTCTTTTTTGTTTGTGTTTTATATGTCCTGGGTATCTTACAAGGCCATTTTCGAGTAAAGAAATAATTGTGGAGTCATAAGATCCACCTGCACCAGGAAACATATAAAAATGGCGACCTGACCAGTGATTCTCGTAATGATTGCATCCTACCCCCCTCTTCCCCTTTGTTGTTTGTATTGCAATTTGTGAAATCAGCAATTAGCTCAGCTAAGCTGGATACGAGACAGATTACGAACCTTTGAAAAGCCAGCGCAACAGGCCAAGGAAATTCTGCGTAAAGTAAACTGTGTTTATTTAGCGTAGGACGCTTTAGAAAACGTGACTAGTCCTAGGAATTTTTTTTTAGTAGGGCGCATGTCCGAGGAAAACGAGAGAGAGAATCGCTGAAACTTAGCTTTGGAAGCCTTTTGCACGCGGCTTGCATGCCATTCAAGTAGGTTATATAGGTGATAAATCATTAAAGGAATAGTGCGCATATTCCCCCTGCAGAAACGAGTGATTTCGAAACCGAATCATTAGATAGGCGCGAGACCTCGACCGAAACCACGTGTTCGCGAGTCAGACTAGCATCGCTGACGCATTTTACCCTCTCTCTCTCTCGTTTTAGAGATAGGAGCGAAAGCGTATATTATACGCCAAGGACGAAAAGGGTCAACAACCGTTGTCTCTCAGTTCGGGGAAGTCCCCGGTGTTTACGTCGTTCATTCATTTGGCGCAGACGGCCTAAAAGATAAACACACCGGCAGGAGAAATGACCTTGACCTTCCATTCCGTGGCCCAGTTAGGAATGGTAAAAATTTGTTTGTGTGATTTTCTTTGCTCTCCCTGCTCGCTCTACCAAATTGTTTTGCATTATTGGGGGTCTGGCATAATATGTTCTGTATTGTTCTGTTTTTTTTTGTGTTTCGTTTGTGCTTTTACTACGGCTGCGTGTGTTGCCTATCTGTTGTGAATGTGGGATGGCCACCCACCTAATTGCCCTTGAGAATTACACTTCTCCCATAAGTCAGTAAAACTAGCGCCCTCGCTGATCAGACGTCGTCTGTGCGGAAATTCTAGAGCGCCTATATATTCTATTCTTGTCCCCAATAAACCCGTGTCGTCGGTCCGTTGGTGAGACCAATTCATTTTCCATTCAGTCCCCAAGTGAGCCCGTTTCGTCGGTAATTCGGGAGACCTAAATATATATCCCAATCTAGTTCCCAAGTAAGCCCGTTTTGTCGGTAATTAGGGAGACCTATACATCTGTCTTGTCCCCAAGTCAACCTTGGGAGACCAATCCTTGCTAATGCATCGTCCCTAATCAGCCCGCTTCGTCGGTAAATCGGGAGACCAATCATTGCTAATTCATCGTCCCCAATCAGCCCGCTTCGTCGGTAAATCGGGAGACCAATCATCGCTAATTCATCGTCCCCAATCAGCCCGCTTCGTCGGTAAATAGGGAGACCAATCATTGCTAAATTCATCGTCCCCAATCAGCCCGCTTCGTCGGTAAATCGGGAGACCAATCATTGCTAAATTCATCGTCCCCAATCAGCCCGCTTCGTCGGTAAATCGGGAGACCAATCATTGCTAACTCATCGTCCCAATCAGCCCGCTTCGTCGGTAAATCGGGAGACCAATCATTGCTAACTCATCGTCCCAATCAGCCCGCTTCGTCGGTAAATCGGGAGACCAATCATTGCTAACTCATCGTCCCCAATCAGCCCGCTTCGTCGGTAAATCGGGAGACCAATCATTGCTAATTCATCGTCCCCAATCAGCCCGCTTCGTCGGTAAATCGGGAGACCAATCATCGCTAATTCATCGTCCCCAATCAGCCCGCTTCGTCGGTAAATAGGGAGACCAATCATTGCTAATTCATCGTCCCCAATCAGCCCGCTCCGTTGGTAAATCGGGAGACCAATCATTGCTAATTCATCGTCCCGAATCAGCCCGCTCCGTCGGTAAATCGGGAGACCAATCATTGCTAATTCATCGTCCCCAATCAGCCCGCTCCGTCGGTAAATCGGGAGACCAATCATCGCTAATTCATCGTCCCAAGTCAGCCCGCTTCGTCGGTAAATCGGGAGACCAATCATCGCTAATTCATCGTCCCCAATCAGCCCGCTTCCTCGGTTAATCGGGAGACCAATCATTGCTAATTCATCGTCCCCAATCAGCCCGCTCCGTCGGTAAATCGGGAGACCAATCATTGCTAATTCATCGTCCCCAATCAGCCCGCTCCGTCGGTAAATCAGACCAATCATTGCTAATTCATCGTCCCCAATCAGCCCGCTCTGTCGGTAAATCGGGAGACCAATCATCGCTAATTCATCGTCCCCAATCAGCCTGCTTTGTCGGTAAATCGGGAGACCAATCATTGCTAATTCATCGTCCCCAATCAGCCCGCTCCGTCGGTAAATCGGGAGACCAATCATTGCTAATTCATCGTCCCCAATCAGCCCGCTTCGTCGGTAAATCGGGAGACCAATCATCGCTAATTCATCGTCCCCAATCAGCCCGCTCCGTCGGTAAATCGGGAGACCAATCATTGCTAATTCATCGTCCCCAATCAGCCCGCTCCGTCGGTAAATCGGGAGACCAATCATTGCTAATTCATCGTCCCCAATCAGCCCGCTTCGTCGGTAAATTGGGAGACCAATCATTGCTAATTTATCGTCCCTAATCAGCCCGCTTTGTCGGTAAATCGGGAGACCAATCATTGCTAATCCATTGTCCCCAATCAGCCCGCTCCGTTGGTAAATCGGGAGACCAATCATTGCTAATCCTCGTCCCCAATCAGCCCGCTCCGTCGGTAAATCAGGAGACCATTCATACGTCCGTTGAAAAAGGGTCCAAGACTCCCACAGCTCTGGGAAATTAATTCTGTGTGTTACTAGCATCCTCTCCCGCCTGCAAAATGTCGACATGGTCTCAGCAGAGCGAGGATTTCAAGTTCTTCATGTCCTCAGGAAGGAACTCGGCCTTTCCGGTCAGCCATCGCCAATCAGTCTTGAGAGAACTAAGAGACTGGGTACAGGAGAGGATGGACGCCATACAGGCAGAGAGACAGGCTCAGGAGAGACAAGTAGAGGCAGAGAGACAGGAACGGGAAGCAGAGAGGCTGGCTCAGGAGAGACGGGAAGAAGCAGAGAGAGAGAGACGGGAGGCAGAGAGACTGGCTCAGGAGAGACGGGAAGCAGCAGAGAGACAGGCTCAGGAGAGACGAGAAGAAGCCGAGAGGGAAGAAAGGGACAAGCAGCGTGCCCATGAACTCGCAATGCTGCAACAGAGTGGCCCTTCGCCTCCACCTGCCCCCCAGGGAATGAGTGCCTTCAGCCAGGCTATCGCCTGCATGCCAAAGTGGACGGAGGCCGAGCCCGAGGTGTGGCTCGACAGCGCCGAGACAGTGTTAAAGGCCTGCCCCCTGAGTGCCGCCGAACTCTCCCTGGTGTTGGGCAAGTTCCTTGGAGGGAAGGCCCTGATTGCCTACAGGGCCCTCCCGCCGGAGGAGCAGGAAAATTGGGAGGTCGTACGCCAAACTATTGCCAAGGCATACGAGATAACCCCTGAATGCTGGAGGAGGCGCTGGCGCGGGCTAGTGAAGGAGGCCAATCAAACCTGGGCAGACTGGGCCTACAAGTCCGAGCGTGCCAGTGCCAAATGGTTCGAGTCCGTGGGGGTTACGACCCTCAACGATGCCATCGAACAAATACAGATAGAGAACTTCCTGCTCTACACCCCGCCGGCCCTCACCACGCACATCGCCGAGAAGGAGCCCCCCACCTTAGCTGATTGCTGCCAAATAGTGGATCTATGGGACACCCATCACCCCCAGGAGAGCTCGCTGCAGCACCAAAAAATTACGCCACCCGCCTACCTATCGGGTGCCCCTCCGCCGAAGAATGGGCAATCACAGAAGCCCGTTGTGTGCGGGTTCTGTAAAAAGATCGGGCATGCCAAAGAGCAATGCCGCAGTAAACCACCCGCTCTCTCTCCCGGACAGCCCCTAATAAGTCGCCTGCGCCTCTGCCGGGCAGTGCGAAGAGATTTCAGCCAAACCTTTTTTGCACGGCGTGCAAGGTTTATGGCCACTCTTCTTCATGGGCAAAATGCCCTAGAAATAATAAGGCAGGAACTCCCACCGTCGCCCTGGCAGTAACGAATCCCGAGTCCCAGGCCCTCCTGCCGAGGGTCCCATCTATGTGGCACCTCCTCGAGGTAAATACTCAGCACGCCAGGTCAAGGCATTTGACGACTCTGGCGCGCAAATTTCCCTCATAAGGAGGGACAAAGTTCCTATGGAGCTATAATTGACCGACGCAAGCTCGTCACCATTGAGGGCATAAACAAGTTTAAGATGATCCTCCCTACGGTCCAACTGAGGGTCACCCGACCCCACAGAGCCAGGACCCTTCGTCTCGCCGAGCGAAACACATTCCAGGAGACTATGACGTCCTCCTGGGCCAAGACTTTGGGTCCCCTTTCAAGCCACAACCATTCCGGGGTCCCCATTCCCCAATAAATCATCCAAATCCGAGTTCAGTGCCCGGCACGGCATCAGTGCCAGTGCCGAGGCCTCAGCCAGATCTCCTTCAGGAGAATCTCGGCCTTCAACTCCTCTGCCAGTGCCCTTCGGCGCACTGAGCAGTGCCAGTCTCCGTCCGTCCAGACAGACGAGACCACCACCACATCGCCACCAGCGCCAGTGCCAATGTCAGTGCCTGAGCTGGTCACCCCCTGCATGCAAGTCGACCCCCCCCTCCGGCCGTCCCCTCTCTCTCGCCCCGCCGCAGATTCCTCCGCGAGTCATGATTCTGCCCCGCCTTCCTGGGCCGATGAACTCTGCGATCTGCGCCGGTTAATGTCCGAGATGGCGAACAAAATTCCTGGGTCAGTTGTCGCAGCAGCTGACCCAGATGGCACCCCTTGCCGCCCCAGTTTGGCCTCGGGCCTCCGATTCCCCGGCCAAGGACAACGGTCCAAGGAGGAGAGGTTCGCGGCGGAGTTACCACGGTGTGGGCGATCGCAGGTAGTCCACAAGGAGCCCCGAGCTCTTCTGGCCCCTGTGCAAACCTGGCATAGGGCCCCCATCTTCATCTTTGAACGTCTTGGCACCTTTCATCCAGGAGAGGATGTCAAGGCCTTCCGCTATCTTCTTCCTTTCCTTTGGAATTTCTATCCCTCATCCTTCTCTATCGATCTTTCCTTCACACTTTCCCTTACTTACCACCGCAAGCGGCAGTTAACATATGGGATATCATCCCCTTTTAAAATGTACAAATCATTTTATTTCGAAGCAGTAAGAGAGACAGAGTGGGAAGTGGCACGCCCTTACGCCCGTCCTATGGCACAAGGCAGGCGTGTCAACTCTTCCTGAAGGGGTCACGCCCTTTGGGTTTCTTTTCCCCGCCCTTGGGCTGAGAGTTAGCTCTGACCGTCGTCTGTTGGCGACGGAAGTTAGATAAAGAAGTAAATCATAAATACCTCACTCTGTTATCCTTTATTTTCTACGTATATTATTTACTTTTGCATTTAATCTTTTCTCATTTCTTTTTTTAACGAATCTTGAGTCACAAGACTCCTGCCCTTACGAATTTTAACGTTGCCTTTTAAATCACCGCGGTGCGGCCCGCCCTTTAGTATGAAGTAATATCCTTCGTTTGTTGTTCTGTGTAGTTTTTTTTTTTTTTATTTACATTTTTTTTTGTTGAGTTATCCCTGTGGAGAATGTTAGCCTTGTCCATTTTCCCCTTCATTTGTTTATCCTCCCATTCA
>NC_089742.1:16548167-16573167 GCF_040412425.1 Macrobrachium rosenbergii
TGACTCGCTAAGTGGATTTCTTCCGTCAATTCTTTTTCCTTGGGGGCCTACAGGGTCTGGCTAGGCCATTCCTAGGGGGTAATGAGGATACTGACTCTGAAGAATGGCCAGGAATGCCGTTAGGATCAGGATCAAGGGCAGCCTCAGGGGCTACGGGTTGGTTTCCTACTTCGGCTGCTGCGACAACTGTCATGGGAAAAGAATCAGCGTCTATATCCTGGCCGGACAGTTCCTTGTCGACCAGAAAAGATGTAATGTCCAGGCCTGCCAAAGGGTCATCCTCAGCAGTTGGAAGTGTTTGGGAAGAAGAAACATCAGGGGTCGGAGGTTCGCACTGTGCGATGATCACGGTTGTGAGATTTGGTGGATCTCCCGTAGGAGGATCCGAGTCATGTTCTGGATCCGGCACTGGCACTAACTCAGGGCCAGGCACGGGAAGCATGCTTGGCGGGGAGCATCCAGCCAAGATAGGTGGAGCTTGGCACTGACCAGTGCTCGCAAGTGGTACTGGCAGCGAATTGGTGTCAGACAAAGCTAAAGGGGGACCCGGGGATGAAGACCCCTCGGAGTCCCTGGAGTGATTTGGGACAGCGATTCCTGTCTCGATGAGAGGGCTGGGCCTCTCGGTTCGGTGGAGTTGGCCGCTGCGGCTAGCCTACTGGGGCACTTTGACCATCTCTCGGAGTGGCCCCTTACGTTGCAGGTCCTGCAGCGGTAATTTGTGAGATCCCTTCGTGAGGAGGGAGGAATGCATTGGTGACTGTCCGGTCGTGAGATCTGCAGACTAGGCCTGCAATGTGGATGTGGTGGGTTAGGTTCTGTCGCTTTTCTGTGAATGGAAGGTTCGGCTGATGGTGGCACAGCTGTCACAAATGATGTGTCCCTATCCGAAGAAGTTGCGGTGGATTTGCTGGTGGAAGCAATCAGGCAACAGAGTGCTGTGGGGGTGGGACATCCCCAGAGGATGTCTCAACCAAGCAGGAACTCCACTCAGTGCCTAATTCGCTTGACCACGCCAAGACGGTGCACTTTGTTGCTCCAAGGGGTGATCACCCTGAGCTCAACTGTGGGGACGGTCAGGGACTGTTCATCCACCCAGGTCACGGTCCACTTGGTGTGCTCCTCTACCTTGGCACTGGCTGGCACTTGGGCCCGATCGATCAGACTAATGTCTGAGCCAGTGTCGGCAGTAGTTGGCAGGTGCACTGGTGGGCTGGAACCATCCAGAGAAGCCACTGAGATGGACTGTGTCCAGACCCTCTCAGGGTGAGTTCTCTCCGGCAGCTCAGCTAAGGAGGCGGTGGCACTAATCATGTTCACGTGCCTGGCCATGACCACATGTTTTGGGCATGCAGGATACCTAGAAGTAGAGTGTCCTGAAGCTCCACAGTCTCAGCAGAGGACCCGGTGATATGTTGATTTCCCGGCAGTGACAGTGTGCTGGGAAGACGGTGTTGAATTAGGCGGAGAGGGGGACTGACGGATGTTGGTAGGCTGCCGAGGGTTGTTGCCCTGCTGATTGCTATCTTTGTAGCGGCAATCTGCTTCGGCATGGCCGTACTTTTACAGATGGGGCACGGAGGTTTGTTAGGTGGGCCGTTCCGTGAGTGATTGAAACCTGAGAGGTGTCCGGGTGGCACTATTTTGCACAACAAGGTGCTGTGGGAGATTGTATGTCTCCCAGGCATCAGCTAAGCGGCAGGCTTCCTTGAGAGTGGCTGGCTGCGTATCACTAAGATATACGGCCAGAGGCCTGGGCGTACACTGGAAGAGGTCCTCCAGCATAGTCCGGTTGAACAAATCATCAAAGGTGTCGCACCGCATAGACTCAAACCAGCGGGTCCCAGCTTGGGTCTTGTGACAGGCCCATTCTGTCCAGGACCAGCCGACGTTCTTAGCCATACCTCCGAATCTTTGTCTCCACCTCTCAGGGGTGATTTCATACGCCTTAGAGATGGCCTCACGGACGGCAGCCATGTCCCCTCGTTGATCTCTTTCCAGGGCTCGGTGGGCAGCCTTAGCCTTCCTGTCTAGGTGCTTGGTAAGCAGTAAGGCCCTCTCAGCCAGGCTGACGTCATAGGTCTCGAAGAGGAATTCGATCTCTTTGAGCCATTGTTCCGGCTCGTCTTCAGTCCATTTTCCCACAAGGTTATTGACTGTCGACAGAAAGGCATTTAGGGCAGATGGAGTGGGGCTAGAGGCTTGTTGTGCTGCTAAAGCTTTAGAGCTCTCTCTCTTGGCTCTCTCCAACTCGAGCTCCCTGTCTTTGAGGGCTAGTTCATGTCTGTCTTCTTCGCTCTCTCCTCTCTTTCTTCTTTCTTCTCTTCTTTCTTCTTCTCAGCTTTTTGCTGCCTTCTCTCGCTGTTTCTTCTTCTTTCTTCTTCTTGCTGTCTTTGTTCTTCTTCATACTTTCTCTTCTCAGCAATCTGTTCCTTTACAAACCTTTGAAGGGCCTGGCTGGAAAGACCATCCTCCTTCCCTATATTCCTAAAATATTGGTGCTCCTCAGTTGACATGTTGCTGATGGGGAAGGGGTGCTGAGTGAGTTAACTGGGTGTTCCCGGAGGAAAAGGTTTGTGACGATGAGGAAGTGGCCTTAGATTATTGGCATTTCAGTGAGTGGCACCTTTGAATGAGGTGGCATTGTGGATGAGTGTGCCGTGTGAAGGTCACTCAAGGGGAAAGCATTCCTGAAGGAAGTCTGAGTCCTTATGGGTGGATACGCTAGTAAATGGAGTGCTCCTGAAGGCTCTATGGTCCTTATGGGCGGATGCACTGTTAATGAGGTGTTCCTGAAGGAGCCGCGGTCCTTATGGGCGGAAACACTAGTTGTATGGCACTCTGTTTCTTCAATACAGGTGCAGTGGTTTATAAGAGGTTGCTTTGATGAGGTGGCACTGTGGTGCCAGTGCGCTCCGTGGAGCAATGCAAAATGTCAGTGCATGAATTGGCACTGAAGGTGAGGTACTCTGCCTGAGCAGAAGGTAAGTAGGGAGTAAAAGGTAAATGAGAGACTCCAGCAGAAGGGAAGAGAAAGGAAAGTGAAAGGAGAAAGATAAGTGCTTCAGTGATTGGGTGCTTAGCAGTGCCGCAGATTAGTGGCACTGAGAGAAATGGAACCTGGATGTGACACGAGTGGGTAGCTAGTTATGAGAACTAGTGGGCGCTGCCTGACATGAGGACAGGTAGGCTACGAGAGAGGCACACAATGTGATAAGATACCCAACTCCCTGCACTCCAGTTGGAAAACTCGGACCGATATAGATATACATGCGCTTTATAGCTTACGATAAATGATCTGAGCTGAAGCACTTGAAAAGGAAAAAGCTGTTATGCTCGATTACTCGCTAAACGCAAGTGCTCATACTGCACGCACTGTGTATATGATAAAATTTAATGGGTAATGAATTTGAAATTCCGGATAAAGTATTAATATAATTCTTTGTATCCCCCTTTTATAATTTGTGAGTTGGTTCCCAAACTCGTAACTAAATTATGTAGGTCCCGTGTTAAAATGAAAGGATAGGCGAGGGAAAAGAAGGAAAAAAAATCTCTCTCTCTCCCTCCCTCTCTCGGTGAGCGTTGTGATAGGGAACGTATTTGTTATGAAATTTGTTAAAGTGGTTTCTTTTAGTCTCAAGAGAAAATACAGTCTTTTGCGGAATTACGTTACGTTAAGGCTTCTTTCTTTTATGAAATGAATCTGGGGTAACTTACGTAATTTCTACTGTCTCACATGCATCAAGCCGTGGTATGGTACGCATAGAGTGTTTCAAATTGTTTCGCAGAATTTCCTGGGTTACGTTAAGGCACACAGGGAGGAAGCTCGTTCCATGAATGAACGTTGCGGGACTGCCGCGCGTGAAACAGCTGATCGTTCGCTCTTGCTTTGTCATGTGACACGACGAAGAAGTGGAATTGGAAGGAAAAAACTACTTTCTTGGTTAAGTGTGGGTTTTGAATGCGAAATGAACTATTTAACTTTGAATATCAGCACTGTCTTTACTTTACTTTACTTTTACTTTAATATGCACTGGGAGGGTCGTTAAATAACTACGTTCAGAAAGGTTTTGATTTCTCCAACACTGGGACAATTCACGCATGCGCCGCTTTGAACAAAACGTTTCTCGCTACACAGTGTCCTGTAAGCTACTGGTTATCTTAAAATTTATCACTAACCAAGAAATGTACATTTTCTTTGCCATAAATATTCCGAAATAAACTCCTAGCTACTGGTCCTAGCTTACACATACAAAATTCCCGAACTACACACTCCCTAATTCTTAAGTGGCAACCTCACACCCTGTCCTACACTTTGGAAATTTTGCGGGTAGACACTTCGCGCTTACCTAGCTGTTTTCACTAATATAAAAACCCTGTGTGTTCTCCTGTGTTATGAACACTTGTAATGATACGAGAATTGTTGCGTTTCTTTAAAGAAATATTAATATCGCTTCTCTTATTTCCTTAATAATAGAAACATGCACATACCCTGTTTACCAACGTTCTCCTCTCCGATCGCTCCTGTGCCCTTTGAATAATGAAATGATTACCATAAATTTAAATTAATTGATTATATATATTCCTGGTTTTTCCTAGTCTAGCTTAATAGCTAGGCTAATTAATGCTAATAAGACTAGTCCTGGCAAGATGTCGTCACTGTCATAAACTGGGAGTCTTGGCTGGGGGAAGAATTGAACAAATTTGAAAATAGTGACTGCAAAAGGACCAAGTGCGCCCAGGCTGTGAACAAAGGAAACGTTATTTGAAACTTACCTTAGATTTCTCTGGTTTTACAATTAAATGAGGAAGGTCACCATTGGAATTAGAATTCTTTTACAATTTACAGGGGTTTATTTACAGAGACTTAGCAATAAAACAAGGAGACAAACAAAACAAAATGGTAGCCGATGGGCAGACTCATTAATTGGATACATAAAACAATCATGCGTGATTGGCAACACGCAAGCTGATTAATAAGGGGGGCCAATGTACAATTCCAGTTACAGTAAAAATGCCTTAGTCATGCCCCGAACACACTAAATAGTCTCAGTTGGATGCTGCAAACAGATTGAACTCCAGGATGGGGAAAATAATTCATATAAAACTTGGCGGGGCCACAAAGGATTTCAGAGATCGGACTGCGTCCAGGAATATTTTCAGGATTGGAAGGCAGTCAGAATTATCGGGCACAGAGTGCACGGATTGGTTGGTCTCTCCTGTAAAAGAGGTTCTAGATTAGGAAAAATGGCACGCACTGAAGCAAATTCAATCCCCTTATAAAATGTTACACACTGCACATGTTAAATATTAATCACTACATAGCCCAGGAGATAATTATGATGAAATCACATAGGCACAATATGGGGATCGTAACTGCTTGGGCTTTTAACAATGAACACGTGATCGCACTGACACAAAGAGTAAGTTTAAACACTGGTATTGCTTAGCCTAAATTGCCCTTAAGTTGCACAGGGAGAGGGGTAAATGGACATTTGGTACAGGATCTCTACTGAAATTCAAGGCACATTAATGGCGAGATATGGGAGGCCGGCAGGACTCGTAACAAGGGAAAATTGCTTTGAGGAGGAAGGGGTTAAAGTTTAAAGAAATGGGGAATTTAAGGGGTTTTTAAGTGGAAGGGAAAGGGCTGGCTATTGACTACTCGCAATGTATGAACCTTGTATGACCATTTTGGGCGCCCAAACAATCGACTTAGCTGTCCGTCAAAGCTAGTTCAACCAGAGGAGCGGAAGAGGATGCAGCACGTGCGTTCCTGACGAGGTCACAGGAGTCTCTATCAACATCCCTCCAGAAAATGGCAGCTGTGGTTCGAACTTTGGGCCAATCATACCTGCAAGGAGTCATACGCCAGCAAAACAGCAGAGGGAAAGGATCTTTAACTATTAATCACTTAGAGGTTAAGGTCCTACCTGGCGGCTAGTCCCACTAAGCCTATTAACTTCTCCATACCTAAATACTCACACATCGCGTGATGGGTGTGAAAAGGGGGTTTTCATTGTTCCCCGGATCGAACGATTTGTGAGGGGGGGGTGAATGGAGGCTTATGCTAACTACGGTTGCTAACGGCTTCGATCTAGTTTGAACTACGCCGGTTCCTCCCGCGCCTGCCAATTTCCCTGCCCCGATCTTCAGATAAACAGAGGAACTGCCTTACACAGGTGGCCCTGGCTATTAGCTGGCAAGCCTGGCCCACCATTTTGGCACCTGAAAATGCTAACTGAGTGGAGAAATTTCCCTCGAAGCTAACTAGGTCACAGCTAAATAGGAGGGAGGAATATAAATCCTTGATAATATATATGTATGTATATATATATATATATATATATATATATATATATATATATATATATATATATATATATATATATATATATATATATATATATATATATATATATATATATATATATATATATATATATATATATATATATATATATATATATATATATATATATATATATATATATATATATATATATATATATTATGATTAGCAAGAATTCGCTAGCAAACTGCCTCCCCCTCCTTTGTGTTTGTTGGTTGTTCTGTTGTGTTTCATTTACGGCCAGCCGGCCGATCGATAGACCATCTGTCTATCGACTTAAAAACAAGGGTTTAAAAGATTAAAGGCGCTCCCATTTTTGATAAAGATCTTTCCTTCGAGGCAAAAGTAATCTGGCTTGGGTGTTTCTCCTACAGGCCAAAACCTCCCCTGCGGGCAGCAGGTGCAATGAGTCAAAACATCTGTGTTGGGGCACCCCTGCCCCATAGGAGGGGATAAAAAGCAAAAGCCCACGAGGTCTCGACACACATGCGGGCTGGAAGATATGGAGTGAAGACGTCCTCAACACCTGGCCCCATCGATGCCCTTGCATCCTAACCACGTGGCCCTTTCCAAAGTATACTTTTCCTCGTGCCCTTCGACTGTATTCCAAGTGTTCTCTCCACCGCTGGCCTGCCTCGAGCCCACACGCCATTGCTTGGAGTTTCGAGGAGTCCCCATCGCCTTGCCCCTTTACGGAAGCCCTTGCATCTCACCACGTGGAAGAAACTCGCCCTCGGAAATCGCAAGTCATCCACGGACTGCCTTCTACGCGCCCTCGGAAAATCTGCTAAGGTAAAGTGCCCTGGAAGAGCCCCATTTCAGTCACGCTTTTGTCTCGTAATATTTTCTTAAAGAGAAAGCCAGAAATCTCCCTTGTCTAATGTCCGTGCGCCTCTTGCATCGGCAGTATTAATTCTTTATTACTCCTTTGGCACCCTCAGTGCAGCTTCGAATTCATTATTCTTTTGTCTATTTTCATTTCTGGCGTATAATGTGCATATCTCTCATTTCAGAGGGATCCTATTTCGTGGAAGCTTCTCGGACT
This sequence comes from Macrobrachium rosenbergii, assembly GCF_040412425.1. NCBI lineage: Eukaryota > Metazoa > Arthropoda > Malacostraca > Decapoda > Palaemonidae > Macrobrachium > Macrobrachium rosenbergii. The sequence goes on from NC_089742.1 coordinate 16,555,565, forward strand.
GTGTCTGGAATCCCCCAGTTTCATTCAATCCCGTAGGAATCTCCTTCAGGATAGTAATCTACTTGAGTTCCTCTTTCCCGTACTGATATCATTTATGTAAATACACTCCTTTAAATTTGCCTACGTGTTTTACGTAATATTTCCCTCAATAACAAGAGCCCTATGCTCATATGAAATTCTCCTTTGTTTTCCTCTTTTTTACGTTTTCCCGCACCCACGAAGTCAGAATCACAAGGCTAAATTACCTTAAATTGTTGCTACCTGTCTCACAGAGCATATTTCAACTAAAACCACGGAAAAACGTAAAAATGGCGACCTGGCCATAGATCTCGTTTGCAGTTGCAGTTCCCTAGCGTTGCTTTATTGCATTTGCAACTTGCCAGATCAGCTATTAGCAAAGCTAAGCTGGGTACGAGACAATTACGAAACTTTTGTGTAAAACCAGCACACAGATCCAGAAAATTCCACGTAAGTAATGTGTTTATCTTAGCAAAACCTTTTTTACAATCGTGACTGTTCCTAGGAATTAGAAATAGGGACGCATGTATTCACTGAGAGAAAAGAACCGCCGTATTAGATTCGTTAATGCATGCCTTTCAGGATAGGTAGTTAGGAAATAACCAGTGCTAACCATCCTTGCTTCGAGGAATAGTGCGAAATTGCTCTGTGTTAAAATCTTTGCCATATCTTTTGCTTCGAGGAATAGTGCGAAAATTCCTGTGTTAAAATCTTTGCCATATCCTTGCTTCGAGGAATAGAAATAAATTCCTCTGTGATAAATTTTACTTGCATTTCGAATTAGCGAACTGTTATTTAGGCGCGAATAAAATTCCCACGTGGGACATGACGAAGTCAGCTTGCATTGCTGACAATTCTCTCAGTGTAGTTAGAATTCGAGTAGGTGTTAGGAGAGCGAAATTTAAACTCCGCTTATAGGGAAAATTACTAGGCCGTTGTACTGTTATCCTCTCAGACGACTGGGAAATTCCCTGGAATCCCAGACGGTCTATACATATACGGGTTCATTCACACAGAATCTAAAAATAACTCCGGTGTTGGCCAGACGACCTGCACCCACCCGCCCATGCCGCGTGTGTAGCATTGTTTAGCATTTTTTTTAGTCTCTCTCCCCATTCATTTCCCAGCAAACATTTTTCTTTGGGTTTCCGTTAGTAATTTCCTAGGTCCTAAGGGACGAATCGTAATTCCAAGTCCTAAGTGACTCCTAAAATTCTACATCGAATTTCTCAAACGTGGCGAGAATTTCTCCAAATTCCAGTCCTCAGGGACTCCTAAAATTCTACGTCGCACGTGGCGAGAATTTCTCCAAATTCCAGTCCTCAGAGACTTCTAAAATTCTCCAGTCCGTCGCACGTGGCGAAATTCTCTCAAATTCCAGTCCTCAGAGCGGCGAGAAACCTGCGGGAACCCAAAATTAAGTCCTTTTGAGACATTATATAGTGTAGTTCACACACATCTAAGCCCTTACGGGACTAATCAGTCTAGTTCGTTAGAACAACTCCTTAACTTCACGCTACAGCCGGCCAAGTCCGAGCGTGACAAAATCCAACTACGTCTTCCGAGACACATATTAAAATTCGTTCGCCAAGAACAACCACGTCTTTCCAAGACATATCAAATTTTAACAAAAAGTCTCCTCAGACTTACTAATCACCTGTCTTATTCAGAGAGATCCATTCTCCTGCAGTCTGAACAATTGAGTGTTGCAGATTGAACAATTGAGTGTTTCAGACAATTGAGTCTTTTCAGACATATCCTATACCCATTATTCCAAGATGGCTAATACCAGAGCCCAACAAAACGAGGATTTCAAATTCTACATGTCCGCTGGGAAGGACATGGGACTATCGGGGCAAGGGGCAAGATCTGAGAGCATGGGTTCAAGCAAGAGAGTGGAACGATGCCCAAGGCGGAGAGAGCAAGAGAACGTGCCCAAGAAGAGAGGAGAGAGAAGACGTGAGAGAGAGAGAGAGAGACAGAATCGCCCAGAGAAAAGGGAGGAACGAGAATGGGAAGATCGAGAGCGACAGCGCGACCACGAGCTCCAGATGCTAGAACGACAGCCCGCCACCTCCCCGCCCCCTGCCGCGGGAATGAGTGCCCTCAGCCAAGCTCACTCGTTCATGCCAAAATGGACCGAGTCTGAACACGAAGTATGGCTTGAAAGGGCCGAACGAGTCCTGGAGTGCTGCGATCTCTCCCCCGCGGAACTCTCCCTTGTTCTCACTAAATTCCTGGGCGGAAAGGCCCTCGTTGCTTACCACGCCCCTTCCCGCAGACGATCGGGAAACTGGGAAGCCGTGACGCCAAGCAGTTACGAAGGCGTGCGAGATTACCCCGAGCGGTGGAGGAGACGTTGGAGAGCAGCCCAGAGAAGCAGGCCAGACTTGGTCCGATTGGGCGTACCATTCGAGCGGGCGTTGACAAAATGGCTCGATTCGAAGGAGCCACTAACACCGCCGAGGTACTCGAGCGGTTTAAATTCGAGCATTTCCTGCGCTACGCCCCTCCTGCCCTCGCCACCCATATAGTGGAAAAAGCCCCAGCAACACTCACCGAGTGTTGCCGAATAGCAGATATGTGGGAAACCCACCACCCTCAAGAAGGATCCATGGGGCGGAAGATAAATCCCCGTCCTCCTCGGAGGTTCAAGTTCCCACAAAAATGGGAACTCGGGCAAGCCCCTGACTTGCCATTATTGCAAGAAAACGGGGCATTCCTCCGAACAGTGCCAGAACAAGAAACCGGCTCCTCTCTCCCCGAAAAACCAACAAATAACTCGCCTGCGCCCTCCACAGGGGCAGCGGAAAGATTTAGCCAGACCTTTTGCACGGCGTGCAAGGTTTATGGCCATTCTCCCGCATGGGCAAAATGCCCACGCAATAATAAAGTAAATACTCCCACCGTCGCCTTGGCCGTCACAGATCCCACATCATTAGGCCCTCCCGCCGAAGGGCCTGTATACGTGGCCCCTCCACGAGGTAGCCAGCCCGCGCGCCGAGTCACTGCTTTCGAGGACTCGGGCGCACAAATCTCCCTCATCCGAAGGGACAGAGTTCCCTACGGAGCTATCGTCAATAGACGAAAACTCGTCACGATCGAGGGAATAAATCAATTTAAAATGATACTCCCTACGGTCCAATTGAGAGTCACAAGACCTCACCAATCCAAAATTTGCAATCTTGCAGTAGCAAGCCATCTCCCCGGAGGCTATGACGTCATCCTGGGACAGGACTTTCAGTCCCCACAGAAATCACGACAATCTAGGGGTCCACATTCCCGAATCATTCCCCGGGCGCGAGTAATCCTCCCCGCTTCTCCTCAGTCAAGACTGGCGCCCCTGGGTACCAGGAGGACGTGCAGTCCCCACCAGTGCCACCTGAGTGCGATGTACAGTGGCCCCTCGATCGGTTCCCGATCCGATTCCAGTGCCCGGCCCTGCCTCAGTGCCAGTGCCAGGGCCCCAATCAGATCTCCTTCAGGAGATGCCAAATTCCTGCCGGTGCCACTTGCATGCCCCGAGCAGGGCCAAGCTTCGTCCGTCCTGACCGACGAGCCCAAGAAACCTCTGATAGCGCCTGACTCTGCCCTAGTGCCAGCGCCAGAGCGCTACGCCGATCTCCATTCACGGGATCCAACTCAGGACCCCTCTCTTCCCCGGCCTGGCACCGCTACCAGCGCCGGTCAGAGAGACGGTTCCTCCCGACCACCGGAAGCTCACCTGCAGGTGCGGCCTCGCAACCCGTGCCTGAGCTGGTCAACGTTACCTGCGAGCCGCTCACGCCCCCCCGACCGCCTCTCTCTGCCTCAGCCCGTCGCCGACGCAATTGCAAGTCAGAATTCTGCCATATCTCACTTGGCCGATGAACTACAAGAGCCGCGACGGATCATGGTAGAACCCGCACGGAACACTCCTGCGTCAGCTGTCGCATCAGCAGGCCCAGGTGGTACTCCGTGCCGCCCTCCGGTCGCGGGCCCTCCGCTTCCCCGGCCGAGGACGACTGTCCCATTAAGAAAGACTCGAGGCGAAATTACCACGGGCGTGGGACATTCCAGGTAATTTACAAAGAGCTCTAGAGCTCCCCATGGCACCTGTGCCACCATTTCATTTTTCGAAGGTCTTGGCACCCCTAATCCAGAAGGGGATGTCAGACCCTCCTCTATCTTCTTCCGTTCCTCAGGAACTGCTATCTCTTACCATCCTCTACTAATCTTCCCTTAAATTATCCCCACAAGAGGCAATTAAATACGGGATACCATTCCCCACACAATGTATAAATCATTAAGAATAACAGAGTGAGAAGTGGCATGCCCTTGCGCCCATACCTTGGCACCGGGCATGCGTGTCAGCCCTCCTGAAGGAGTCGCGCCCTTGGTGCACTTTCCTCGCCCTGGGACTGAAGTGACAGTCCGGGCCGTAATTTATAGGCGAAGGACGATAAATTCCCGCCTAACACAATAAAACCCTCACTCTTTTTCCCTTAGCTCTTCTGCCAATATCATTTACTTTCTTTTAGTCATTTAGTTATCTTTATTTTAATGAATCGGAGTCATAAACTCTTGCCCTTGTGATTTAAATGCCTCTTTTTGTAAGCTCTGAGGGACGTGTCCCGCCTTTCATATGCGGTCAAGTTTCATTCGTAACGTCTTGGTAATTTTCCTTTTGTTATTATTATCCCTTTTCCCCTTCCATTCCTTCCAAGATTGCTGTTTGTCCTACCCCACATCTTTTGTCTGCTCGCCCCGTCATAACATTGAGTAGGCAGTGGACGATAAAATTAGCGTAGTTTAAGGTTAGCGAATTAAAACTCGCGAATACTCGCCCGCATACAGCTGTCAAAATCCTGCTGGGCGTTGGGGCCGGCTAAGCAAAGTACGTTAAAACGAAGATAAATTATCAATGCGAATATGTAGAGTCATTACAGTATCGCGTAAAAGGGGATGTCATTTACAAAAATAAACGCTGTTTTTCATTTACACAGCATCTTCAAGGCAGATTGTACTAACCGCATGCATTTTATCTAAAATTAAGTAACCGTGTGTTTTAATTCTTGAACAATAACCTTTCTTTTCATTTGTTGGCCATAGCCTCATATACGTGGTCCTATAATCTTAATTAATTCACAATTGTTCGAGTCACATTATAAAGTTACCAGTGGGTAACCAAATCTAAAGTAATTATTCTTTTGCAAGTGTTTAAATCCCTTTGCGTTCTGTTAACGAAAATTGTCCCAATGTGTTATTAAAAGTAATGTCACAGCTTCATAAAACCCTTAGGAGTAAAGTTCATTGCAAAGCAGAATGTAGAGTAACGTAAAGCACTTGCCGCTCATTCTTGAATATCGATGTACACACCGAAGGAGGTATGTACATCATCTTGTATGGGGAGGTATTATGATTAGCAAGAATTCGCTAGCAAACTGCCTCCCCCTCCTTTGCGTTTGTTGGTTGTTCTGTTTGTTTCATTTACGGCCAGCCGGCCGATCGATAGACCATCTGTCTATCGACTTAAAAACAAGGGTTTAAAAGATTAAAGGCGCTCCCATTTTTGATAAAGATCTTTCCTTCAAGGCAAAAGTAATCTGGCTTGGGTGTCTCTCCTACAGGCCAAAACCTCCCCTGCGGGCAGCAGGTGCAATGAGTCAAAACATCTGTGTTGGGGGCACCCCCTGCCCCATAGGAGGGGATAAAAAGCAAAAGCCCACGAGGTCTCGACACACACGCGGGCTGGAGGATATGGAGTGAAGACGTCCTCAACACCTGGCCCCATCGATGCCCTTGCATCCTAACCACGTGGCCCTTTCCAAAGTATACTTTTCCTCGTGCCCTTCGACCATATTCCAAGTGTTCTCTCCACCGCTGGCCTGCCTCGAGCCCACACGCCATTGCTTGGAGTTTCGAGGAGTCCCCATCGCCTTGCCCCTTTACGGAAGCCCTTGCATCTCACCACGTGGAAGAAACTCGCCCTCGGAAATCGCAAGTCACCCACGGACTGCCTTCTACGCGCCCTCAGAAAATCTGCTAAGGTAAAGTACCCTGGAAGAGCCCCATTTCAGTCACGCTTTTGTCTCGCAATATTTTCTTAAAGAGAAAGCCAGAAATCTCCCTTGTCTAATGTCCGTGCGCCTCTTGCATCGGCAGTATTAATGAGAGGATACGGTTCTGTGGATTAAACTTTTCATCTGTTATGGGAATTTCTGAGATTATAATTGTAACCCATCGCCAGGAACAGCACGCGAAGTATCTTGTGGAAGAAAACAAATCCGGTTGGAACGCCTCAAATCGGTTCAGTCTATAAACGATCTGATCCCAGTAAATGTTGCCTCTGTGGTACCTTCTCTGAGAATCAATAGAGACGAAGGCCAATGTGTATTGTCCGAAAGATAGTGACTTATGAAAATATCATTGTTCCTTTCACTGGCCTTTTTGAGAAAAACGTCAAGCAGTTACGTTCCAGTAAGCAGTGACTATGCAAAAAAGACTTTAAAATATTTTATCATTGCCTATAAAATTACGGTCTGATATTCGATATTCATTTTTTTTACACTATCATTTAATAGTAAACTTTATTACTTCAGTTCACTACCTTATATACGTATAATAGCGTTCATCAAAATGAAAAGCGCACAGATTCATCGCAAATGTTCATTAGATAACGCTTATCTGTGATAACGCTATAAGTCTTTCAAGCACTCTAAAATCAATAGGGTGTGGTAAGGAATTAGTTTTTTGTCAAATGCCGCATTGTTATGATTAAAAGTTTGCCTTGTTAGAGCCTGCTGAAGTGAAATAAAAAAAATATAAGCTACTCATTTATAGGTAATATCGAAATTGCATTTAACTTCACATATTTTCCGTACAAACCTAATTTATTTTCATCAAAACATAGATATTGCATAATTTTTGGGCGCCGCTGCCAGACTCAGTTTTGCTGACACGTGGTCAGCGAGGGCGTTGAGAAGGCCTGCTCGATCAAAACCATCAAGTGTCACTGGACAGCATGGATAGCCCAAGGGATAGCCAAAGTGGAACAAAAATATGCTGATCATTGTGAAGAACATACCAACACGCTGAAATTCCTTGCTTTTGGGTTGGCTTCGTTTCTTTTACTTATAAAAATATGTCATAAAAATATGTCATCATACAAAAAATATTACCGTTTTTCTTCTCTTAAAGATTTCATCGTTAGCATTTAACAACTAAAGGACCTTACCTTCCAACCGTCATTCCTGATAAGTACGATTTGTCACAAGTAAACCTTAGTTTAACCAGACCACTGAAGAGCTGATTAACAGCTTTCCTAGGGCTGCCCCGAAGGATTAGACCTATTTTACGTGGCTAAGAACTAATTGGTTACCCCGAAGGATTAGACTTATTTTACGTGGCTAAGAACTAATTGCTTACCTAGCAACGGGACCTACAGCTTATTGTGGAATCCGAACCACATTATACCGAGAAATGGATTTCTAACACCAGAAATAAATTCCTCAAATTCTTCACTGGCCGGCCGGAGAATCGAACGCGGGCCTAGGAGAGTGCTAGGCGAGTACGATATCGACCCATCCAGGGAAATATAAAAAGCACTATTACATGATTTCATCATACGATTTGTCACAGTATGATGAAATCATTTAATTGTGCGTTTTATACTCACTTATTTTAATTTATTTTTTTTTTTTATCTTTTGCAATTGGGCGAAGTATCTTCACAGTTTTACTTTTCCAACAGCGTCAAATAAATCGGCGTCTATCTCTCTACCGGTGATGGTCATTTATATCCATACTTATATCCGGCGGCAGCTCTTCCTTCCTCTAGCTGTGAAGTGATGATACCTGTAGTATCTCCTTTTGTTGACACTGTCATAAGCACTCGAGCACTGTCTAGCTTACATGGGAGGCGTTATCATTTAGTATACACAACAACGTAGAAAATAATAACTCTTTCGAAAATACTCTGGGGTGTAAGCTCTTGCTAAACTGATCAACGAAAATGCCTTCATCAATAGAATTTAATTTATCAAATTATCATTCATTTTTTAGCTTTAAATATCACAGAGATATAACCTAGTGATTATGACTGAGGAGGAGGCACTGTATTGTGCAATAGTAGGTTTTAGGCCTAGTATTTAATTCTAAAAGATATTTCATGTTTTGAAGGTCGACTGATAGCGGCTTTTTTGTGCTATATATTTTCGCAGTTATCAGAACAATCGATCATTGCTATGACTTGCAGCCTATTTAAAGATGTAAAAAAGAAACAAATGAGGCTAGAGATGAATAACATAAGATAAGTCATAACACTGAATTGATGACGAAAACTTGAAGGACAAAAAAGAAGAAATTAATAAGATAAGACTAAAGAGATCTTCTCATGGTATTGAGGATATTTTGTGTCTCATTCTTTATGATTTATTATTTGGGAAATTGATTGACTGTTCTTGGTGATCTCTTGTTAATTTTAGGACAACAATAGAATCTAGGGTTTCAAAAACAAATGAGTCTGCCATCCAAGTGTTTCTCTTTCTCATAAACTGACTTCTGTTTTGGAAAATACTGATTAAAATTCGCTGACATCGATTGGAGATACAGCTGCATGATTTGACGTAAATTCCTCCTACATCCTTCTTTTATAGGGTTTTCCTCAATGTGTTCCAAAGTTTAGGGAAAATGAAGCAAACACTTAGCTCTATTTTATGCGCACCTTGCTAAAACATTCCTGATTGCCTTTGTCTTCTTATTGTTCAAGTATAGCATACCTTGCCTTTGTCAGTCAGAATCCGTCTATTTCTTATCAGTATATACTTCTGCTGATGATTCATTACTCTTATCCATTCTAGCATATCACTCGGGATCAAATATTGTCTACAGTACACCCACTAAGGTTCTACAGGCATAAAAGTGGAGAAACAATGGTTTAGTTAAATTCGTTGACTACAACAGATTATATTCTCTTTTCGCTTTCTTAAAAATAACCTTTTTGACTGATGATAACGAAATTCAGTTTCTTTTCCCTTCCGACGTTTGAGTTTTAAAAATTTCAGAAACTTCTTGCCGTTATACTCTTTTTAATATGTTACGCTGGCTGTAAGATTGTCCTGCATTTTATTATCTTCTTAGTACCTAACTTTACTTTTTAATATTTCCTTCATTAATGTTTGTTTCTTTAGTCCATTTCATGAGAAAACCAAAATGGAGGCAATACGTACATTCAAATACAGAAAACTGTCTTACCTTTAAGACTGTGATCCCTTCAGTTTTTTAGTGATCAATAAGGTGTTCACAGTCACCGAAAACATCATCATCGTATGGCTGTCAAGTACAACGAACCGCTATAAAAACAAATGTTCAGATTAACTTTTCAGATGTACATGCACAGCAAATAAAGGAATATGAGTAATTCAAAGACAGTACGTGACGAGGAAAAAGTTGAGATTCATGTTTGCCATACTGGGTGACTTTAAAGCTGAAAAGGGTAATAAACTGCTTGCAGTTGGGCTTGAGTTAGCCCATGTTTGTGATGTTACTGCGTCCAGAAATTTTGGCTTTTTGCCTTTCTGAGGTCATAATTCTCTAACCAAACTATATATATTAGAAAATTAGTCAGAGGTGAATAGTGTAAGTGAGTAAGTTGGTGTTGCATGGGATTGGGATGTAAATCATAATATGGAAGACTTTCTGACACAATATTTTTCATAAGTTAGGAGAACTGTTATAAGATTAAGTAATGCATGTCAAAAGTAGATAGACAATTTGTGCATACTTGTGAGATCCCGGCTTTAAAATGAAGAACATGTCTACAACTATAATAATTAACTTTAAACTCACTGGATAGTTAAGGGATTGTTAGAGAAACTAAAGAAGTGAGAAGTAACTTGGGATCACAAAATGACTAGCCTTACCGGAAATGCTGCTAAATAATCTTTGAAATAAACTGTTTAAGTCTTGTTATGTAGGTACCACAACGGCTTCCCACATCCATTATTTTAATTTATTTCTGTTTGCTGTATGTCTATAGCATGACAAAAATCCTCTGAACCTGATCTGTCACGTGCTGTTTCCCACTGCTCCCATTTTTGAAAATAAAACGACCGTGGTTTGACAAGTTTTTAATTAACTGTTTTGGCCAAAATCCATTGCGGTAAGTGACGAATGGCTCAAAGTAACCGAAATGTATGTATTGCATTCATAACCGTAAAAAAAAAAAAATATATATATATATATATATATATATATATATATATATATATATATATATATATATATATATATATATATATATATATATATATATATATATATATATATATATATATATATATATATATATATATATATATATATATATATATATATATATATATATATATATATATATATATATATATATATTTATATATATATATATATATATATATATATATATATATATATATATATATATATATATATATATATATATATATATATATATATATATATATATATATATATATATATATATACATACACATATGGAAAGGATAAGTATCCATCTGGGTTTTTATGGTTTTTGGGACAACGTTTGTAAAAAGATCTCCTTCAACATGGAAGGTACTTAGCTCTTGTGGGTATAACTCAAGCTAGAGTATTTTACTGAATTTTGGACATGAGGACCAACTCTTGAATAATAAGTTTCCAGAAAAATAGAAATTACTGAAGTAATTCAGTAACAAATATCCAACACTACATCCTGAATGACAAGGAATTTCCACGAAGCATTTGTATCTAAGAAATTAGAAACATATACTGTGACATATCTATGCTGGCGATTACCAGAATTGACGAATCTGCTATTAAACTTAGCCCAAAACGTTTCAAAGCCTTCTTTGAAAATCAAATCCATTACACTATATAACTAAATTTTGAAACGTATGAAGTAATGTCAACCTGTCATTATACGTGTATTTTATTCTGACTTCTGTAGTGTGGTGTATTGCGCGAGAAACTGGTGTCTTATCTTTTTTGGTAAACAGCCCTGACAGTTCTTAACAATACTAAGTCTTTCCTGAACACTCCGCACCGAATACACATGCATTTGGAACATGACAGAGATTGTGCTCCTAAACGAACAAAGTGTCAATGAAATTCTTGAATGTAATTAACCAGGTGGAATTGTTTTATATATATATATATATATATATATATATATATATATATATATATATATATATATATATATATATATATATATATATATATATATATATATATATCAAATCAAGAGCTAAACCGATCATTGGTCGAGATGAATATAGACTGAGGGATATTCAAGATTAATAAAAGTTCATGAATAATAAAGGTTCACAGGATTTCTTTAATAGTCTTTTCATCTATATGTTTACACTTTTGTATAACAATAAAGTACAGGCCATTACAATAAATTACAATAAATTATTCTGTAATATTGGAAGAACTACAAGATACAAAGAAATGTGTTAAAGCCACCCTTCTAGACATTGCAAAAAGATTTTATACACATAAATTAAAGCCATATAAAAATTTCAAACAAATTAAAAATCACTGATTAGTGTCTAAAGATAAATACCAAACATCTATTAAATCCACTTTCATATATCTGAAACATCATTTCTGTTATTTCTGGTTTTGTATTTGTTTGGTGGGCCGTAAACCAGTAGCTATTGCGATACAACCAAAGAACAATTAAGAATGAAAAAGTACTAATAATTGTAATTTTCCATTATTTACATTAAAATCAAATTAAGCAAACCTGGTGGTATATAACATCGGTTTAAAATAATATTACTGATTAATTAATTTAAAAATGCCATAAAAAATGTTAAAAATAGGTCTGATTACTTAACGAAATTCAAGGGTGAATGCACTTTCCCCAAGATTACTCATGTTCCATGAGCTTAATGTAAGTAATCTATCCGTTAAAATAAAGAAAAAGATGTCAAAGCTGGAAATATCTTCCTCATTTACATTGGCTGTAAAAGCGATGAAATGTTTTGGACTGAATTTTCTCCAAGAAATTACCCTAATTTGCATTCTGATAACCATTACTATAAAAAGTCCCAAGAGAGAATTGTACGTTCATATTTCATTTACATCATCCCTCTGGCTAATGTTCCTTGCTTTTTGGGTTTATCAATTCAAAAAATATTTTACTCTTTATTCATATTTATCATACTTCTATTGTACCTTTAAAAGCATTTATAATCTTTTTCATTGCACAAAAAAAGTATTACTTAACGCTGAAAATGATGTCAACCAATAATCTAGTGATCTAGGTGGTCCACTAAATTAACGGGTGTTACCCTGTCAACATCTCTAATATCATTAACAAGGTTTCTTAATAACGAGCTATATTATAATCAGGAGGCAACCACTTCTCATTGATCTTATATGGATAGAAAGCTACCTACTGAAATATGTATTATTGCACTGCTTATATCCTTATACATTTCGATTAAGTTACTGAAAGTTCTCACCAAACCATTTTAACAAGATATTGATGTTACAAAGATCAACACTTTTTTATGAGTTATATTTACATATTATATTACATCTCTCGAAATCATATAGCAGTGGCTAGTCCATCTGTTAGGATACGACACAATTCATCAGAATTAATTACTTTTTTTATTTGCTACCATCTTATAGACAATCCAGAGCGAAGATTTTAGCCTGTAGGTTCTCGGCTCTCTCCCTTCACAGCCCTCTTCATATGGTTTACTTACGACACTTCTTTATCATGTACATTTGATCAGCCTTGAAAATTCATCGACAATTGCGACATAATTTTCTACGTAGGGTTTTACTGAAGAGCACTACAAAACTGTGATCCTGATTCTTTTTTATTTGCTTTATAAACCTTATTGATTTTGCATATTTCCTTTGACTGAATTCATTATGCAGTAAAATTCAGCAGTTTTCAACAAACTTACATTTACAATGTAATTTTCGTTGTAACCGGAAAAAAGCTCTAAATTAATAGATGTCTGAATGAAATTGAGTTTCCAATACATATCTGACAGATTTTGATTTAATTTCCCTTCTATTGCTGTCGTCTTTGCAAGCCAGGAACTATTTTATACATTAAATCCTTTTTTGGTTTTATATGATATTCTAAGACATTTATCCACACCACTAATAATATGCTAATCTTGTTTGAATTTTTACTCTTTAATGATAGATTGTTTTTCGACTTATTTTAGGGTTCCATGCGGATTTGAAGCTTTGCAACGATAATTTAACTAGCTTTCTTGGATATTTAATATATCATATTGAACCCTTTCTTTATTAAACCTGCCATCATGTAAAATTCTGTTACATTGACTGTTATACTACTTCTCATGAACGCTGAATAGATAAAACGTTACATTTCAAACTTCTTCGTTGTTCAGATAAAGCCCAGAAGTCCTCTTTAACTCAGTTATCTTCTAAAAGTGAGCAATGCATCGTCAATGGTCTGAAAAGGGTATTTTTACAGGCTCTGGATAATTAAGATCGATCTCATTATCTCAGACACAAATCCATAGACCCGAGAAGTAGAAGACTCATATGTAAGTAAAATTTTATGTACTTATACAATTACTATGACTTAGGATAGCAACTTTTATTAAGGTTTTAAGTCTTTCTCTGAAGTGATGGTGTAATTCTCGCCAATTTCCATCTCACTCAATATAATTAGTTTGATAAGAAAAGCGTCTTCGTCCAAATTCCTACTGCATTTAGAAAACTCGATTAATATCCTTGGCATATCAGTGTTATAGTATCTTATATATAGGCTGGATGTAGGTATTATTAATTTCCAGTCAGTAATAATTGCTGCACCTCCTGTAATATCAATGGATGGATTTCAATTAACATTAACGCATTTCTGTAGCAACTGAATTGTTTGTCCTCTTTGCATTATGTCATTAAATAATCATTAAGTCAATCTTACTATATTCAGTATCTATATATCTCACATATTTTTTCAGCTGATAAACCAACAATGCCATGAGTGGTAATATGGAAATGATGAATCTATGTGTAAATAATCTTAGGATCAATGAAAAAATCATCCCTTAAAGAAACAACGAAGTAACTCCGTCAGTAGGCGGTTTTTCTTTAATTCCTTGCTTGCCTTTTCTGAAAGGTTCTCTCAGACTTTTTTTTTTTTACCCTCACCTACTAGCATGATTTCCAATAAAGTTTTACACATTAATACAAAATTTCTATTAACAATTCGAAACCTGGTGACATTCCTCACGATGTAGTGTTAACAACACCACACTTCTACTTATTAATTTTATTTGCCTAATGACCCACTACCCAAATATACTCCATCTACAAAAGGTCGAGACTCGGAGGCGATGAGCACACCTGCCATATTTCTTATTGAAATTTTTAAGGGAATAGGGTTACAATCTGGTAGATTTGGTATTGTTTTTGAGCGGCGTTGGCATTTCCTTGTGTATGGACGATTAAATTAAGTAACAGCAGGTCGTTGTAAAGAAAGGATTTTCTGTCGCCGCCTTCCTTTTATTAGTATAAAAAAAAAAACAACGAAATCAAAGATCAAAACATTATACTTGAACCTGCTGTACATTTTATTTCCATGATGAGCTTCACAAAATCTATGTAAAAGTTGTATGTATATATATATATATATATATATATATATATATATATATATATATATATATATATATATATATATATATATATATATATATATATATATGTACATGCTAACAATACTCAGAAACGAAATCACTTGTAAGTAAAAGCAAATAGATGGACAATATGCTCGAATATGTCCATTTTCAGGATTAACCTTAACCTCTAGGTTAATCATGAAAGTGTTCCTTTGGGATTAGGATCAAAAACCCCCTTCGACAGGGTAGGAAACGTGGTATCGCCGCTAATTACAGGAACGACTCAACCCTTCATGGCTGGGGAGTCTGTATTTTCATATATCTGCCCCATATTCGGTTGTTCTCAACCCCATACTGACATCTATAATCACCAATGATAGCGCCTCCTGACATATTACACTTGTGTACCTTCCTTGAATATCTGCTTCAAAAGTAGTGATTTTTAACTTTCATCTTTTCATATCCAACAGTCACTGGGGACCTTCCATTTTGATTATGATTTTTTGTTTCTTATTCCACCTCATTTGCTTGGCTTTTATAGGAAATGTTTTCTTTGTTATCACAAGTTTTGTTGGTGTTACGGGTTACTTTAGGGTTGACTATGGTGATCATTGTCGCTGATTCTTGTCAACTTTGTGTAGTTGGCAGACCCTGGGTGACATTGCCATTTTCATATATTTTTCCGCTAACTTCACAGTCTGTTCCTTCACTGATAGCAATATTTTTCCTTTTGAGACATGTTAGCTTTAGTCCATGACAGAAATGAACGAAGGAGCTCTATAAAAAAAAAAAAAAAAAAACTCTTAATGGAATCGGCTTATTGATAGTTATGAATGAAGGCAGTTTTATTGCTATTGTACCATCCATCATGTGCACTTGAGCATATGAATGAGACCAGATCTGTACGAACGCATCCAAAGACACCTGAGTGGCCTCTGAATTAGTATTGAATTACAGTAACTAATAAATGACACTTAATACCACGTAATTACTCAGTCAGATGTCGATCTGAAGAGGTTCCAGAAGTCAGTAAAAGTTATTGTATATCAGCGACGTGGTGTTTCGAATATCTTCGAAGAAAACACCTAAAAATGTTCACAAAACCAGCGACTTCTAGAGCACGGCCGTTATTCCCGAGACGCAACTGCCATCCTATAAAGAGCATCAGCTTCTGGGTTCGTTTCCTGTGCTATTTGCAGTCAGCAATTTTATGAGGATTGATAATGTGTTTTTCAAAAATCCTAACACAATTGATGAATTGCAATCGATCTCTCTCAAATAAGATTGCTTGTGAGATAATAATTTCTCTTCATGACTTAGCGCAAGCTGAACTATTTCGGTTTTTTTACTTATTTGTAATGATAATTTATGAAGACTTCCATCGAATAACTCCTCTGGTATTATAATGCAGTCAGGAATTTTGTCAATTTCTGAAAATATTTCGCTTTCAAAATCCCCATTCGGAAAGGGTTTGTCATACACATCTCTATGTTCGTCTAATTCTGTGCGACCATTGTTTTCAAAATATTCTCTGATTTCAGTTTCATGTCGTTTCTTATAATCGAGCTTTTGAGCTTCAAAGAGTGATTCATATTTATCATGTACGTAGTTTAGAAATACATTCGTCTTCGACTGCAATCCTATCGTTGCCAGAGACGACCCAATCTCCTTTAGTAGCATTAAGATATCAAAAATTATTTCTTCGTATTTTTTAATCTTCTCGCCACAGTGAGATTTTCGCCGAATAGCCAGTAATTTAGCTCTGCATTCCAAGTAGGCTCTCGTGGCCCCCTTTGCTTTTCCAAGTGAGGTTTTTAGCTGTGATATACTCTGTAAGAGACCATCCTGACCTCTCTCCGAAGACCAAATAATTGCATTTCCATGTCTTGTAAGTGTCTTTATCCTTTCATCAAAGTGATTATCGAAATGGACTGTCCTCCTATGGAAATCTTCGTTCTTGCTTTCAAGATTGCAACTTTTATCACTTTCACTCAGAATAGATTCTTCGGCTTTCCTGATTTTATTCTGAATATGGTCAAGTTTCTCCAGCACCAAGATAGTCTTTTTTTGAAGCTCTTCAGGGAATAACCCTTTGTCAGTTGCATTTAGATCATCTGTGACTTCATTATTGTCAAGCTTTTCATCACTGTAAGTTGATGCATTATTACTAGGTATCATATTCACTTCAGTTATTTGGTTTGTAGGCCTATCATTTATTTCTAAATTCTCATGTTCTTTTATGTTCATTAGAGCACTATCCTCACCTATTCTGATAAATTTCAATTCCTGAATTATGTTGTTTTTCTTCATTAATAAGTATAACAATACAACATTAACGACAAGTGAAGCAATTAACAGAAAAGTAAGAATAAAGAGACCAACTTTTAATGTATCTTCTGTTATGCATTCACACAATGAAATACTTGCCTCAGTCACCTCTGTGTTTTGCATTTGTACTCTATCCTTTGCACAGTTCAGTGTCTCTTTAAGCGAGAAACCTTTCATTTCTAAGCTTCCGGAGAAATTTTTAATCACAACATAACCTTCAGGTGCTAAAATAATACCTCCTTTAGTAACATTATTTATGCTAGAGTGGTCTAATTTTATCTTCCCTCCACTATGAACGACTAATGCTCTTTCAAGAATTTTATCAATGATAGTTTTGCGAAATATGATTGATGATCCGTTACTGACGATAATGCTATGAAGCGATGAAATTTCCGAGTCTTGTAAGACTGCAACTGTTCCCTCAGTCAATGGTGTTGGGATATACAGAGTTCTTATCTTTGAATTCAAAACTATAAGCATTTGAAGACCTGACTGTGTTTCCAAAATGTCAACCACCGAATCCTCTATATAGATTTTTCTAATGTGTTCAGGTACTCTGTCTAGTTTTGTATGGACAGCTGATAAATGAATAATACTTTCACATGATTTA
>NC_089742.1:16583167-16590667 GCF_040412425.1 Macrobrachium rosenbergii
TTGAAATAAAACAATGGCATTTACTTTTACACCTCTAACAACTGAGGGAAATGAGGTATCATTGCTTCTCATTTAAATTCTACAGTACTCCTAGTGACCGCTCCTGGCTTGCTGCAAGTAGAAGGCAGGAGTGCCGAAACCTGAGGTAAAATAAAACGGAATGTCTTTTTGCATTCCTGCCCTGAATAGATGTAGATATAACAAATGAGCTATAGACTGGTTCATTACGTGAATGAATTACATACATTGAATTATTTGTAAAGTAGAAACAATACGAATTCAAGAAAATGGAAGAATTCCAAGGTAACAACTTAGTCCCAACAACTGCTGTGGAAGTTGTGAAGAAACCTCCACAAAATAGTAATATAATAATAAGAGTAATAAGGATAATAAAAATGATTAAGAATGATAATGCAATCAAGAGAACGATGACAAATCCTGCTCACCATCATTGATATCGCTGAAGCCTAAGATGGGTACTAATATCCAAGGCCAAGAGAAAGATAAGATCTGCTCACTTCCCCCCAAATCCACCATGTAGGTGGAGCCTTATTGAGTCAGCAGGTGAATTGCCGTAATGAGCAGGTACCTCTAAGATACGTCATCTCCTACCTAGTTACCCCAGGTGGGAGGCGACTTCACCCAGCTGGGTAGACCTTGTCTCTCTTGGGCTTACTAATATCAGCTAGTGAATATGTCATTGGCAAGTGGGCAGAGCCCCAGTGAAGAGACGTTTTCCCCACTTGTAAACTTCTCTTCACTGTGGGAGAAGCCTCATGATGCCATAGGTAAACATCACTATTGTGCTCAAAACCATTACCTACGATTTTGATGGTTCTGGTAGGGTTATAAAATATACATTTACCAACTTTCACTTTTATCCGATGCTTTGATAAAAAGGTGTTGCCGAAAAACCATGTTTCATCGGCTCAGAATCCCATAGTAAAGGTATAAAATTCATTCTGACGTGTAAACTAGAAGTAAAGGTAATTGTTAATTTATATACGTGTAAAATGTGCAGATTCAGTGACTGAAGTATTTGTATATTTCAAACCACTGAGGTGAAAACTAGGTTAGCATTTCTTTTTAGCTGAACATTTTGGGCAATTTAAAAGTTAACTTTCAGTGGCGGCTTTCCAAAAATGCACGGGAAAACTAAGAAAAACGTTGTCTTGATATATAGATAATAGTCAACAGTAGTAAAAATCATCTCAGCTCAATTGAACAACCAAGTTAACGATGCGTTTGAGATCTGTGACACTGTAGTCATGTAAGCTAACCTGGCAATCTTCCTCATTATCTTTTAGCCAGTCATGATTCCAGTTATTTCTCTGCCTGATTTTTCTTTTATTTCTCCCATTGTGCGATCACCTTCAGTAATTTGTGTTGGAGCATTCAGTGTTAATGTAATTATGCATTAGTGTTGAACTGAGTTACTTGGCACCATCTGTGCATTCCTCAGTTCCCCTTTGAGCGTCTTATTATTATTATTCCAAGTAACCGTCTTGCATATATTTGCAGATAGGCCTCGACTGTGGAATCTCTTGGCCGATACATGCGCAGTCCCCTTCCTATTGCGATGTTCCTTGTTATGAAGACATCGTCAGTGTAGAATATTTATTCTGTGTAGGATTCATTATTTTAGCATTTCCCTGTTATTACCTCCCCAGTAATTCGTCATTCTTCTGATCTGTGTTTGTTATGTAAAAATAATTAGTTAAGAGAACCCTTGAGTTTACGAAATTTCCCTCACATGAAGAGGGTCTTAAGCCATAGATTTCCCTTGTTTTGTTTATGAATTGTCCTAATATTGAGTTAGATGTGTAATAAATAAAAGGAACTTCTGCGTTTATCCGTTGCCGCCCAGAATCAAGTAAGTAACCCCACGGCCATTTGTAGCAACTGGCACACCTTGCCAATATGCAATTGCCTTGCAATTATCAGCAGAATAGCAACTGCTAGCTAGTCAGCATAATTAGAGACGATCCTGATATCATTCCCCCTCCATTTTAAGCTCGTGAGAAGAGCCATTTCCATAGCATCAGTACGTGTTGAAATATTTTGTTTAGGTTTATGCTAGGTGCGAAAAGTGACTGCAATCAGTGTTAGGTAATTGATAGACCACTTGCATGCCAAATTAGTTCACGAGAAAAGAGAGTGTACTAACAATTCCATCAGATTTTTATGCTATCGCATGTTAGCTGCATGTTTTACAAATGGAAAGCTAGGGAGCAACTCAGTCGAAGAGTTAATAAAAGGAATAAAGCCCTATTCCTTCGTCCACACAATAAGGATAATTTGAAAGTCCCGATTTCCCAGATAGGCACACTATAGGCGACCACCAAGACTTGACCCCGGCTATTTTTGCATCGCTAGATTTATCCTCTCTCTCTCTCTCTCTCTCTCTCTCTCTCTCTCTCTCTCTCTCTCTCTCTCTTGCTCTCCATTGCTTGATCAATAGGAAAAGCTAGGAAGTATTTAGGAATCTAAATTTCCGCCCTCAAGATGAGAGAATAGTAATTCCGACACAGAATCTTCAATTCCAGACCACGTGGGCCCATCCCTAACCATCCGCCATCTTTGATTTGTGAGTGCTGTTAGAAATTCCATTTTTATAGATACCGCACGCACAGTGCTCATACACCCCTTTCTTTCGCTTGCTAATTTTTATCTATACGTCTGTGCAGCTCACCACGTTTTTGAAAGCAATAAACTTAAGCAAGAATTCCCTTGTTCATTCATTACTGCGGGCAGACCAGAGTTTGAGATAAAAGGGTTGGCAGGTAGACATGCGGTCAAGAGACGTCCCCCCCCACCACACTCCTGACTCACCCATTGATGGCAGATGTCACGAGGACTAAACATTGGAGTACTGTTAGACACGTGCGAGCTAAGGTTGTTTTGATAATAGAGAATAACTATTTCTTTCCTCACCCACGGTAGTCTGCACTGCCTCCGTGCATGTTATAAGACTGAGCCTTTTTATTTTCCTTACCCTCGTGTGTTGGAGATTTTAATAATCAAAGGGATAGATGTACTGTTTTCGTTACGCCACATTTAAAATTATTTGACAAAGCTAGGAAAATTTCCTTTACACACCATAAGTGTATAACCCTGTAAGCCTTTTCTTCAATTAGTTCCGCAGCGTTTCTCTGCAAAATAAAATATATATAAAGGCTTACGTTAGCCTGTCCTAATTCTTCGTTCATTAAGAACCACTAAGTCTATTCAGACATATTAAGTTTTAAGTGAGTCTCTTCAGACATCCTGAAATTTGTCTTATCCAGACATATTAATTTTTAACTGAATCATTTCAGACAACTTGAATTTTGTCTTATTCAGACATATTTGTCTTATTTAGACATCTTAACTTTGCCTGAGAGTCGTTTCAGATAACTTGAGATTTATCTTATTCAGACATAGTAATTTTTGTTCATTCTGAACAATTGAGTGTTTCAGACACCTGAAATTTAAGTCTTTTCAGGAAACTTGAGTCTCTTCAGGCAGCTTTAGTCTATTCAGACACCATGAATCTGTTCATTTTGAACAATACTGAGTCTCGTCAGGCATAATGAACCTGTTCCCTCAAACAGCCTTGAGTATTTTCAGACATATTTGATTTTCTGATGGGTCAAGCCCATACAAGCGTTATTTCAAGTTGTCTACGACATCCAGAGCCCAGTAAAATGAGGACTTCAAATTCTACATGTCTGCTGGAAAGGATATGGGACTATCAGGACAAGCCCTGAGGGAATGGGTCCAAGTGAGGGTAGAGGGTGCCAAGGCAGAAAGAGGGGCAGAAAGGCAGGAGAAGGAAAAAGAAAGAATAGCCCAGGAGAAATGAGAAGAGGCAGAAAGACAGGAGAGGGAGAAAAAAAGAATAGCCCAGGAGAAACGAGAAAAGGAAGAAAGACTGGAGAGGGAGAAAGGAAGAATAGCCCAGGAGAAATGAGAAGAGTCAGAAAGACAGGAGAAGGAGAAAGAAAGAATAGCCCAGGAGAAACGAGAAGAGGCAGAAAGGCAGGAGAAGGAGAAAGAAAGAAAAGCCCAGGAAAAATGAAACGAGGCAGAAAGACAGGAGAAGGAGAAAGAAAAATAGCCCCAGGAGAAACGAGATGAGGCAGAAAGAAGGGCTCAGGAGAAACAAGAAGAGGCAGAAAGACAGGAGGAGAAAGAAAGACAGGAGAGGGAGAAGGAAAGAGCTCATCAGCTTGCAATGGCAGCTCACAACAGGTGCAACACATCAACCGCCCCCCCCCCACCCCTCACTCAACCCTCAGCAGTGTAGGCACCCTCACAAGAAAATGGGATGAAGCCGAGCCTGAAGCCTGGCTTGACCATATTGAAAAGGTTCTGACGACCTGTCAGCCCTCTACTGAAGAAATTTCTCTGATCCTGGAACTGCACCTTGAAGGAAAAGGTGCCACTGCATTCAATGCTCTTCCCCCTGAGGATCAAGGAAATCTTAACCTTGTCCTCCAAGCCATTATAAAAGGTTTCGAATAACTCCTGACTGTTGAGGAAAAGGTGGAGAAATATGCCAAGGAATCAGGCCAAACCTGTTCTGAGTGGATCTTCAAAAAGACCTAGGCCCTAAAACGATGGCTAGAATCTCTGAAAGCTACTTGTGTGGAGGAAGTACTCAAACTTTTCCAGCTTGAGGACTTCTTATTTTATGCCCTGCCAGCTCTCGCCACTCATTTGTGCTGTAAGGCGCCTAAGACAATGGTCGAGTGCTGCTGTTGGGCTGACATATGGGATATGCATCATCCCCATCATAGTTTCCATGGCCGAAAATTATATTCCTCCTTGTTTGCCACTACCAACTCCCAGAAACCTCACAAGAATGGGCACCCCCATAAGAAACCTGTGTGGGTACTGTGAGAGAACAGGGCATCCCTCTGAACAGTACCGCTTGAAGTCTGAGAATCAGCCAGAAAACCCCTCTACGTCCCCAAACAGGCCAACACCCCGAGCCACACCTGGGTCGTGGACGAAGGGTTAGGGGCTTGCTCCCTCCTATGGGATAGACCCAGGTAAAGATTATAGCCGGACTTATTGCCCAGCTTGCAAAGTCTATGGGCACTCTGCCCAACGGACAAAATGCCCTAATAATAATAAATCAAGTACGCCAGCCCTTTCCTAGGCAGTCACCTATCCCACATCTTTAGGTCCTCCAGCCTTTTACTTGTTCTTTTAGGATAGGTTTTAGTCATTTTATTCTGAACGTTTTATTGTAATTGTGACACTGATTTGTGATTTTGATATTAATTTACTGATTGCCATGTTCACTGTTTGCAGCCTACAAAATGCAACTATGAGGAATTGTGAAACGTCGGAATATTATAATAAAATGCATAAGGACAGTGCCTTTCCCTGACCCACCTTCGATTGTTCTTCGAGCTGTTGCTCCGGAAGTTAGAGGTCTATATATATATATGAAATTTTTATCACACCGTGATTTATATACAATCATGAAGCTACAAATGTCGCTTAATATCGAATTCACGCTACCTCGGGATATCTCCGTTGGAGAATTGTCGCCGAAGGGGAATTTATATAAGTGATATATGAATTGGAATCGTCGGGACACGAACCCGTGACACGAAAACCTATTCAGCGACTCCAGTGGACGTTAACCATTGAGCCATGAAGAGAGGTATAAGTCATATGCCAAGATGTTGTACTGCTTTTAGCCGTCGTGAGCGGGGAAATGTACTAGCCTCGGCAATGACCCACCTCCGCCATGACAGTTCATTGGTACGTTTGGAACACGCAGCTCTTATTATGAAATTTTTATCACACCGTGATTTATATACAATCATGAAGCTACAAATGTCGCTTAATATCGAATTCACGCTACCTCGGGATATCTCCGTTGGAGAATTATCACCGAAGGGGAATTTATATAAGTGATAAATGAATTGGAATCGTCGGGACACGAACCCGTGACACGAAAACCTATTCAGCGAATCCAGTGGATGTTAACGATTGAGCCATCAAGAGAGGTATAAGTCATATGCCGAGATGTTGTACTACTTTTAAGTGTCGTGAGTGGGGAAATGTACTAGCCTCAGCAATGACCCACCTCCGCCATGACAGTTCATTGGTACGTTTGGAACATGCAGCTCTTATTATGAAATTTTTATCACACCGTGATTTATATACAATCATGAAGCTACAAATGTCGCTTAATATCGAATTCACGCTACCTCGGGATATCTCCGTTAGAGAATTGTCACTGAAGGGGAATTTATATAAGTGATAAATGAATTGGAATCGTCGGGACACGAACCCGTGACACGAAAACCTATTCAGCGACTCCAGTGGATGTTAACCATTGAGCCATCAAGAGAGGTATAAGTCATATGCTGAGATGTACTGCTTTTAGCCGTCGTGAGCGGGGAAATGTACTAGCCTCGGCAATGACCCACCTCCGCCATGACAGTTCATTGGTACAAAATCCAAAAACATGTATAACCTTGAATACCAGATGGTTAATTGCCTGGGGTTAAACAGATAAGGTTAATCCACGGCAAATCCGGGATCACGCTGTCAAAAACTAATCCAAATATATACATAACCATAAGGCAAACGGCTTCTTACACATTCAAATTGCAGAAACATGTATATTAATTTTGCTTATGTTTATCAACAACTTTTTTTAATTATTAAAGCATCAAGTTTAAATAAACCAAGACTTAAATTTAGAAAATTTTCATTATTTGACTTAATAAAACAAGATTCGATGATATTCCTTTTAACTGTGACATTGCACGGGACTAAAGGTCTTGCTTTACTCCAGTTAATAGGATGATCAAAATCTCTCATATGTACGAATAATGCATTCGACATTTGGCCAGTTCTCACAGAATATTGGTGTTGTTTGATTCGTTGTGAAAGTGGTTTTCCAGTTTGTCCATAATATATTTTATCACATTTCTTTATAAGGAATTTCATAGATGCAGCCAGAAACATCTTTAGGAGAATTTTTTATCACTAAACTCTTAACATTAAAATTACTGAAAACATTTATGTTGAAAAGCTTTAAAATTCTAGGAATTTGTAAAAACCTTTCATCATATGGTAATTTGAGAATATTATGCTTACTGAATTCAAGTTGTTATTAGTTAAATAAAATGTTTTCCTGGGTCTTTTCCATGCTACATCTACAAAGGTCCTTGGGTATTTAAGTTTCAAAGCAATGTCATAAATAGTTTTGATTTCAGCATCAATGAACTGCGGGCTAAAAACACGCAAAGCCCTTAAGAACACTCCAGAAAAAACAGAGAATTTAACATTCTGATGGTGATTGGAATAATAATGAACAAAAGAGGCAATGTTAGTTGATTTTCGAAAGACTGAAAAGCTGAAATTTCTGTCATGTCTATGGACAGTTACACCAAGAAAATTCAAATGTTTCCTACCAATGGTGTAAGAATTTTTACAAGCCATTTAGATAAGTTATACGAAACTGAGCCTGCTGAGCTAATGACTGGT
>NC_089742.1:16595667-16603167 GCF_040412425.1 Macrobrachium rosenbergii
TAGCTTTCACGTTTGAAAACTCAATCAAATCCAAATTCATTAAGAATAATAGCCACAGAATTGATAGTGATAGTAACAAGAGAGACATAGGAGTATATTCTATAAAATGCAAGCTCTGTAATTTATTTTGTTTTGGGGAGACAGGTAGGGGGAAGAACATCAGAATGCAACAACATAAAAAAGCGGTTAGGGACTTCGCTCAAAACAGCGCTATTGCTAAACATTGTTGGGAGAATAATCACGTCATGGATTGGGAGGGAGCTAAAACTATATATAGAAGTAGTCAAGTAGACCATATAAGGGTAGTGGAGGGGGCTTTGATAAATATTTGCAAAACATTAGATGGCAATAAAGTCTTTACGCAGGAGGACATACATACAGACAGGCTAGTCTGTCATTCCATAAATTTAAATTTCAGGCAGTTTCTCGAGTCCCCTAATACTGTGTCTTCCTCATCTCTCCCCGCACAGGTTGTCGAAGTGGCAGTTGTCGCAGAAACAACAGGCGCCAATGCTGAAAGTTGTTCTCCACCCACGAACCACCTAGTCACCAGTGGTGAGCACCGTACGCTCGAGCGACAGCCGTTAAGAAGATCACAACGGTTGGCCCACAGATACGGGGAAACAGCCATTACGTAACTGCCAAGTCCACACTGAAAGAGAGTTCGATGTTTTCCTGGATCGACTATCACCAAAATTCTTTTCAACGTGTCTTTTTAAGAAAAACAAGTATTTTTATTCAGTTGGCTGAAGAGGACAAGCAGTAAACGGTCGAAAGCTCCCTTGTTTTTATCCCCTTTTGTATATTTTTGTATCTTAAAAAAATACAATTTATAAATTTATATATATATATATATATATATATATATATATATATATATATATATATATATATATATATATATATATATATATATATATATATATATATATATATATATATATATATATATATATATTCAAGCTAGCATGTACCAGCTCAGGTCTTGTGATAGGCCCATTCAGCCCAAAACTAGGAAGGCCTCTATACCGCTGTCTCCATTTCTCCGAGGTGATCTTATAGGCTTTCGTTATGACCCTTTGAACGTCGTCCATGTTTCCCTTCGGACCCTTCTCCAGCGAGCAGAGGGCGGCCTTGGCTTTGCCTTGTATTACTTGGAAAGCAGTAAGGCCTTCTCTGTCTTGGCAGTGGTGTAGTTGTCGAAAAGTGTTTCTATTTCATCGAACCACGGCTTTGGGTTATCTTCCGTATACTTGGTGATCAGAGAATTCATACTGGATATATGCAGATTCGGCGCAGCAAGTCTTGGGTTCAAAGCTTGCTGGGTGGCAAGAGCTTCGGCACTTTCTTTCTGAGCCTTCTCCTTGTCTTTAAGAGGTAGCTCATACTGCCGTTCCTCTCCTCTCTCACTCTTCTTTTGCTTACTCATACTTCCTTTGCTCTTCTTTGTACCTCCTTTGTTCTTCTCTCTCCTTCCTTTGCTCTTCCTTATCTGCCTGTTCTCGTGCTGCTTTTGCTTCTCTGTACTTCCCCTGTTCTTCATTCTCCTTTATTTCACTTTTTGCTTTGGCTTCATTGTACCTCCTTTGTTCTTCTCTCTCCTTCCTTTGCTCATCTTTTTTTTTCTTTTTCCTCTGAAGTAAGTCATCCAGCTGCTCTTTTATCCACATGGTGAGCTCCCTTCCTATAAGACCTGCCTCCTTTCCCATATTCATGAAGACTTGGTAACGTTCTGTCACCATGATTCTGGTATGTCAGGAAGCATAAGGGAATTGGTTTGGGAAGTGGAATGATTTGGGGAAGTGCCCCTTAAATTGGCGACACTTCAATGGAATGGCACCTTTTCAATAAGGTGGCACTGTGGCTGAGTGAGCCTTTCAAAAAGGTTACACTGGTGGAGCAGTCTTTGGTTAGCAAAACCTTACAGGAAGATACGCTGTTGTTGGCACCCTGTATCTCAAGGACAGGTGCAGTTTGTGTAGTCACAGGACTTTCTTGGTGGCACTCTGATGTGTTCCGAGGAACGACACTGACGTGCGGTATAACTAATTGTACAAAAAGGAAATGACACTCTTCCCAAAGAGGAGCACAAGCAAGAAGTAAGAAGAAAAGTAAAAGGTAAACACCTAAGGTAGGTTACTCATCGACAATGCCCCAGCTCAGTGGTACTGTGAAAGGGAATCCCTTTGGCTGGCACTTGTGGTTAGCTAGTTCCTAAGGACTAGTGATATCATTTCCTTTCATGAGGAGGGAGGAAGACTTGGGGAGGCACTCAATGTGCGATTTGTTGCTCACAGTATACGTAAGTCTTGAAAAAGGACGCACATGTGCCAAAAATAATTTTAACTTGCACACCAAATTATTTGGTAATGCAGAGGTTTCTTAATAGTCGGTCCATTCTTTTCTTTTAAGTGATGGTGTGAGCGCCGCTTAGCTACTGAAAGTGTCTAATAAAAATGTGAAAATTGATATAAGTAACAATGACATGGGTGAGTATGCAAATTACCGCACTATGTGTGAATAAGTAAAAGGGAAAGAAAAATTATAACACACAAGATACACTGATGAGACAGGAATTTTACCAAAGATTGATCTTTATTTTTCCTGTATAAATTGAGTTAGATTTATCTCTCTTGGCTTTGTAAGTAATTGGTTCCCCCCCTTTATTTTTCAGTAATATCTTGCACGATTAACAAACCATGCTCTTATAAACTTTGGTTAAATAGTGTACTAGTAACATGTCAGAGTTTCTCTTTCTCTCTCCCCTACTGAGAGCATATATCTGATAAAGATTATTTGTTATGCCTAACTAATTGGCTAAATTCACTTAAGGGCATTTGTATGAAAGGCATTTGCCTAATTCCTGTTACTCTAATTATTTTGTAAAAGATTTTTTAAGTTATTATGCAAAGACGTTACATTAGGCATGCGCATAGCAGAGGGCTTCACTTGTCAGCTGATGGTATGAGTGAAAACAATGTGGAATGACAGTTCAAGGTCGTGGGCACTGGTGAAAAATGTAAACAAAGCCATGTGTGGTTGTTTACGACCACTGTAAGTTCAAGAGGGTAGCTAGTGAAAGTTGCACAGGTAACCAACAAGATGACAAACAAATCACATGACTGGGCATAGCTGATCGCTCAGGAGAGCTGATGGCTCTGAAGTTAGCCAGTTAAGGCTGGAAGAGGCTGTACATTACATGAAGCAAAATGTATGGTCGTCAATTTAAAACTAATCAGTACAAGAATATTAATTTATTAAATACAACAAAATAAATTACACAAAATTACTGAAACAGTTCTAAACAATAAATAAATGAAAATCCCAGATAGAGTTAACAGCCACTCAAAATACTAATTCTGGGTTCATTGAATACATTTCAGGAACAAATCTTCACACAATGGATCAGAGATCTTCTGGAGACTTCTTGCAATAGCTGATTTTCAATAAACATTGCACAGTGGTTAATCTACCCTGACAAGGCAGAACTTCTTCCAAGCAAGAGGGTTTGACAGGCTGCTAGGCAAACACGACAAGTTCAGCTATCCTTATATTGCAAGCGCTATTGCAATGCAGTAGATCCAATTTTCCTTTATCTAGCTACTAAGGGCATCTTTGAGCCCAGGTCACTTCTGACCCTTGGAGACCACTTGCATACCAGATATGAAAGGCGAGAGCAATGAGGTGTTACTCTTATAAAGACGCTTAGACAGGACTGAGGATGGGCTCCATTCTCGGGAGATGTTCTCCCCCAAGTTCAGCTTGGTGTGGGCAGAGATGCCCTGGGGCCTAAAAAATTAAACACCAGGAGATAGGAATTCATGGGGAAATGGGTCTTAGGGCAAGAATATCTAAAGGAAAGCCAAGCATGCAGGTTACCCACCATGACTAACTGACACCCGATTCCTGTCTGATCCGGCATCTCAAAACATCTCTCGCTACCCCTTTTGCAGCTTGGGTCGGGGTCCCCGCTGTATCCCTTCCCTGGCTGTTTCATCAAAAAGGATTTTTACTCTATGCTAACAGGCTGAAGTCGAGAACAGCATATATTTTATAACAATATATATATATATATATATATATATATATATATATATATATATATATATTATATATATATATATATATATATATATATATATATATATATATATATATATATATATATATATATATATATATAGTATATGTTTTTACTGGACAATCTGGTTTTAGATAGTTTCTATGAGACAGGTTGTAACATTTACGGATAATTTAGCCTTGTGATTCTGACGTTGTGGGTCCAATGAAACATAAAACAAGATAAAAGGAGGAATTTCATGTGAACGTAAGGCTCTTACTTCTGAAGGGAAATATTACGTAAACATGTGGGTAAACTAAAAGGAGTATATTTACATATAAAAGACATAAGTATGGGAAGGAGAAATGTAATTAAATAGTTGATCCTGAAGGGGATTCCTACGGGATAAATGAAAATGATGATTCCAGGCACAGTCCAAGAAGATTCCATGATATAGGGTCCCTCTGAAATGAGAGATACACAGATTATACGCCAGTAATGGAAATAGACAAAAGGATAATGAATCTGAAGCTGCACTGAGGGTGTCAATGGGGCTTCGACGAGTTAATAATGGATTAGCACTAAGAACAGGCACTTGAATACCACAGATGGAATTGAACGAAGCACCAGGTAATGAAGTGGGTGGCCCTCGTGTTAGGATCAGGCCAGTAGCGAAGGGAGCACGTGGTTGGCGGTCGAAGTGCACGAAGGTAAAAGTATACTTTGAGGGGTCATGTCGTTAGATGGAGAAGGGATGAGCTAAGGATGTCGTCCAGCCAGGGGCATGGTCCTCCTCGTGGGGTTGGTGGTGAGTGCGTTCGTCTTGTCTCTACGCCATGTCATCCCGCAAGTCTCTGAGAGCGGACCCTTGTCCATCTGTCCTTTTATGCCATCTGCTAGGGGCAGGTGGCAAGTTCTTCGATAGGGTGTTGAGTCATTTCAGCTGTGCCCACGGCGGGGGATGGGGGTTGCCTGGAGAGATTCGGCTAGACAGATTCACTTTTGCCTCGAACAAGGAATTATCTCTTAAAAGGACTGGCCTACAATCGATTTAATCCCTTGTATTCTGACCGTGATCCTCAATTGCCCAGCTCAAGCGGATAGATAGTTAGGCATGCATGTCGATAGACAGATATGTCTATCGATAGATCGGCAGACAGGAAACGAAAAGGGAGCAATTTGCTAGCGAATTCTTGCTAATTATAATAGCTCCCCACACAAGATGACGTACACACCTTCATTCGGCCGTGAACGTCTATTTAAGTAAGAAATGAGCAGAAAATACTTTATGTTACTCTACATTCAGCCTTGCAATGAGCTTTACTTTTAAAGGATTTATGAAACTCTGCAGCATTACTGTTGATGACATACTGGAACAAATTACTCTAACCGCCGAGTACATTGTAGAACAGGACATAAGGTAATTTTCAACAATTGCAAAAGAGTAATTACTGAGTATTTGGCTACAAAGTGATAAATTTCTAAAGTTACTCGATCAATGTGAGTTAATTAGGATTATAAAGCCACGGTATATGAGGTTGTTGCAAACAAATGGAAAGAAAGGTTGATGTTAAGGAATATACATGGTTACTTAGTTCTAGATATCCCCTAAATGCATGCGGTTAGTTTGCCTTTTAAATGGTTTGAAATGACGAAATACACTTGGGTTTTATTGACATCGTGATCTACATCATTTGGTAGACCAGTGCCAATCTTGGCACCGAATCTCATGGCACTTTTATAACACTTATAATAAGCACCTGAAAAGGTGTGATCAAAGGGAGGTAAAATTATTTTAGCTTAAGGCTTATTTAATCAATTTAAGGGTTCGCCAATTATACTCTACGATGGGGACTTTACGTTAGACTTTTAGGAGATGCAAGCAAAGGAAAGAGTGGGGGAAGAAGTTCCTGATATTACAAGAAGGCAGGGGGACGTGCCTCTGCCTTTTGGATAGCGGGCCACGCCCCCTTGTATTACAAAGGTGGCACTGACTTTATAGGTGCCTTGTGGCACTCATCTATGTGCATGAGGTATAAAAGAATAACAGAAGAATAAATGGCAGACACAAATTAAATATTAATTGTTGTAACCAGATGTTGATCAAGTACGCTAAAATTATATCCCTTAGCCTATAGTAAACAGCTAGGATCATTCTTGGCCCAAGATGGCCACAAAGGTAACCAGAGGGTGCGACCCCTTTGGCAGGATCATTTTGCCAGAATCTGTAATAATGGCACTGTACCAAGTTGGCACTTATGTGATAATAACTAATGACGATGGCATATCATATTTTTAAATGCATCATGCTGCGGTAAGCATGAATGGGGAGTCGTAGGGTTTATAGTGTTGGCATATCTGTCAACGGCACTCTGCATGGGCAGAAGTGATCAAGGTAAAATGAGTGCCCGGGTAAGGCTTAAAATAAATGTGATTGATTATCAAAAGTAGGGAAAGAATAAAGGACATAGTTATAAGAGGAAAAAAAGAATAATGAAGGACCCTGACATCCTCTTCTGGTTAGAGGTTCCAAAGTCTTTGTAGGATAAAGGGATGGCACTGTGCCAGGTTGGCACAGGTGCCAGGTTGGCACAGGTGCCAGGTTGTCACGGGTGCCAGGTTGTCACGGGTGCCAGGTTGGCACGGGTGCCAGGAGAGCTTGGGAGCTCTGTTGAAGCTACCTGGAATTATCAACCCCCTGGTATTTTCCCCACAGATCCTTCTGACTTTCATGGTTTGTCTTGGTCAGGGAATCGGTGGAACCAAGCCCGGGAAGGGTATTGGAGTGCCACCTGTGTCGGCTTCCTTGACGGTTGATGCAGGGGCCTTCTTTGCAAACTCTATCATGATCCATCGCAGTTCCTGGAGTTCACTGACCATTTGAAACACAGCAGAATCATTACTCACTGCCGTGTCTGCAGAGGACTGGGACAGAGAGAAAGCGATCGGCCTGGGGGAGGGGACGTGAGGGGCTCCCAGGTAGGAATGACTGGCTCAGGCACGGGTTGCAAGGCCGCACCTTTAGGTGAGCTTCCGCTGCGGTCAGCAGGATCTGTCTCCCTTACCGGCACTGGTAGCGGAGCCAAGCCTGGAGGATAGAGGGGGTCTTTATTGGGATCTCTTGAATGGAGATCGGGGGCATGCTGTGGCACTGGCACTAAGGCAGGTGTAGGCACTATTATTTGCTTTGGAAGTTGCTCATCATCTCTGACGGATGGAGCTTGGCATGGCTCAGTGCGTGCAAGTGGCACTGGCAGAGATTTGGAATCGATTTTGGAATCTCCTGGAGGGAGATGTGATTTGGGGCCCTGGCACTGGCAGTGGTTGCAGTAACTTAAATGGGGACTGGAAGTCCTGTCCCAGGAGGATATCATAACCTACGGGAAGATAGCTTGCTACTGCAAGGTTGCAAATTTTAGTTTTATGAGGTCTTGTGATCC